>NW_024340849.1:50545027-50717197 GCF_902729225.1 Pteropus medius
GAAAAGGAGGAGGCTTCTCAATGGGGCAGAGAATTTCAGGAGGACGAGATGGACGCGTGGCCGGTGGGTGGCACCTAGAAAAGGCGCATGGGTCAGTGCCCTGGTTCCCCCGTTTGCTGGCAGGGCACCGGGCTGCCCGTCAGGACTGCGAGAAACTTTAAAGCAAGAAGGGCTTCCTCGGTCTTACCGAGACATAGGAATGATTGCTGAGTGTCAATGGCCATATAAAATAGAAAATAATTTTTATTTTTTTCAGTCTTTTAATTAGCTAGAATCGGATAATTTTGATTTTCTTCTTTTCTCTGCATCTGTGTCCCATCTATTCCCTTCTCTTCTTTCTAATTATTTTGGCGACTTTTCATTTCTGGACCCCCTCACTTATAGTTAAGTGCTGCTTTCTAAATGTTAATTATGATTGTGATATTTATTGATGACCTATATGCTGGGCATTGTGGAATGTGAAGTGAGATAAGCTGTACAGAGTTGATGGAGAGAGCTACTATTAGTAAGTTTCTTGCAGCAGAGGTCGGTAGAGATGGTGAGCAGCCTTGGCTTTTAAAAAAATGTATGAGTCCTGTGGCTGGCATGGAGGTTGGTGCCTTTCCTCAGGACCAGGGCTGGGAAACTTTCCTTTCAAACGGCCCTTTCCTCTTGTTTGGCTAGCCAAGGAAGGTATTCTCCCATTTGTATTTCCCCTGGAGCTTCAGGACTGAGTATTGAATTACAGGAAGGATTCTGTGGAGTCTGCATTGAGAAGCTGCCATTGCATCAGGTCATGTTCTGCATTTTGCATATGAGTAGTTAGTATTTTCCAGTATTTATACTGAAAATAGTGTCATCAGTACATCTGTCTTTGTACTCTGCACAATTCTTTTGGAACATATTCTTTATGTTCAGTAAAGGATCATAATGTCAAATTTGACTTATAGACAAATGAATAAATCGGAATATTACCCATATACATTTATTAAATTAAAATATTTAGTTTCCTGTCAACCCTCGAATGCTATTTGATAGCCCTTGCAAAACACCTCTTTTAAAAACATGGGGGTAAATTCTTCGTGATCTGTGAAAGCTTTATTCTTTTAAGAGCTTCACATTACTATAGACATTGAACATATATTTAGGAATTGGGCCCAGACTGTAAAAGTCAGTAAGGGATTATTTGTAATGGAGTTGTAGCTACCTCCCTCCCTCGTTTTAAAAGACCTCTCTAATATCTTAACATTCTGCTGTTACCCTTGGAAGCGTTTGCCCTCATTGGCCATGGTTCTATTTCGCATAGGTTTGTATTTACAACAGAGAAGACTTTTCCCAGCAGGATTTTAGGGCTGTCTCTTAAATCCTCTCAGTTTGCATGACCATAGCCCTACAGAGGAACCCAGGCAGTGCCATCTGCTTATTCAGGGGTTTTGTACCAATTGGTTGGCACATTATTTGAAATTCAAATCCCCCGCACCCCCAACAGAGTATATACATACATAGACAAATATTTATTTTCCCCCAACTGTTGACAGTGTTCTAAGAATAGTTTTCTTGTTTGGCGCACTGAGAGCAAGAACCAGTATGCAGAGGTGTTTGGGACTGTGCTGTGGTCTTACTTGACTTAACAGCCTGGCAGAGCAGCCTGTTTTTTATCTGGACTTCTGAAGGGGCAACTCCAAGTTCGACAGGGGAACATACAGAAGAGAGAGTGACTTTTGCTCTCTGATGGTAGTTTCTGGCCTGTTGTCAAGTAGAGACCCCTGAGCTCTGTCTAGATCCCTTTGCTCTCACCCAGCATGCAGTCAGCCCAGCAGGCAGTTACTCTGTGGTCTGGGCAGGAGATGATTACTCTGTGTCACCATGTAAAACCCAAGCACTCTCAGGGTTCAGAGCAGGGACAATTGCAACTGTGACTGGTTAGATCTTTCTGGTGGCCCTCGCCATGTTTCTTTACATCTTTCTTTTGAATATAGTCTTATGGAGTCTCTATGATGAGTCTGTCCTTTTGGGTAAGAGTTAATAGAAAAGAAAACTCAAGGAGTGATAGCTACAAAAGAAGATCCTTCCATGTTAACTCGGAAAATTTTTAGAAATGTTTAACACACTTTATATGAACAGTGGCAAAATCTCTACATAGTCTCCAATGGCCCTTTCTTCCCTTCTTCTCCCTTCCTCCTTTCATTCTGTTCCTTTTTACATCTCAGAAAACTCTCATGGAAGCCACTATTTTTGTCAAAGTGACTTTCTGCCTACATGAGATTCGTTAGTCTAGAATTACACCTTGACCTATATTATGGGTGTGCATGGAAGGTGAATTGTAATTTTTAGAACAGGAACATAAAGCTTCTGCCTATTTGAAAATTTAGGCCACGAGACCTGCCACTTTTTAGGGAGATATTTTTTTTGTGTGGAATTATTCACTTCATTGTTAAGCAACTAAAAGAAAAAGCGAAGCACCTATGCTGTTAATTGCTATAGGAATATTGGGTTCATATTGCCAATTAATATTTTTTTCCTCTGTCATTGGAGGACTTGAAATAATGTATGTGTTGTCTCAATAGCTATATGATTTAAGTATGGATTGCTTTCTTTGAGTTCCCACTAAAAATGGTACTTTGGCCTTTTCAGCAGTTTTCGTGAGGAGTTTTCTTTCCACCAAGCTTGTTTCCCAGATAGGTCTTGGAAATTACGAACATAGTTATAATTTCTCCCTTGATTGGCAGCTGAGAGCTTTCCTGGACAAAAATAAGGCTACACAGTGCCAAATGGTTGACTTTTCTAGAATAAAAACTCTAAAGGGTATGCAAAAAGTCCTCTGGTTAATATATTGGCATTCCCAGAACCCACTAAAACTGCGGCAGCCTGCCAGACACCACTTAATGAGGATGCAGAATGTCTGGCTCAAATCCCCATGAGCTGAAGGGGGTGGGGAGCTGATGTCCACACCCTTTATTAATTTTTAATGACTGTACTTTTATTTTGCAGATTTAGTTCTGTAACACTCTGCCCACCCCCTCTCCTCCCCCACTGATCCCTGCCACACCACACCCTCCCCCATCCATTTATTTACTCATTTACTTGGCACTGGAAAAATGTTGAGACTTTCAAGGTTAAGAATCCTGCTGAGGGATCGTTTCTATTTGCATGGGTTCTTTTGTTGTTGGTTTTCTTTCTTTTCCTTCCTTCTTTTTTTGAAGAGGAAGAGAGAAAAGGAACAGAAAAGGAGATAACTTTTTAAAAATGATGCTTTATTGTCTACTGGAAAAGAGAAGCATTTACAAAACTTTAAGTTTGTCAGACAGTTTATGTGACAGTGCAAGTTGGTGCTTGCCAAGCTCCAGACAGATTGCTAATGTTACATGACAGGGATAAATAAATTACCACTGTCTGCAGCACGCTTGCACTGCAAACACACTCTGCAGCCGGCGGCCCGGCACTGTGCACCCAGGGATCCTGGTGGTTGTGCAGCTGCGAGGAAGGCCTCTGCCTACTGCCTAAATTCTGTGACTTGGTTTGGAAATGAAAAGGGTATGTTTCTTGCTTTTATTTTTGGCATTGCTGCAGGGCAGCAGAATCCACGTAGTAGCTCTATGTCCTTAGTTTTGCTGGCTGCTCTGCTTGGTTGCCCTCCCCCCCTCCCCCTTCCTCCTCATCAGGGGACATGGCACTTAGTCTTCCTCTCAGGGATCTGCTCCTACGAAACTAAACTTTGTCCTTAGCTGCTCAGGCCCTAAGATTTCTCAGGGTTAAGTTTCAAGCTGTTTATAGTTGCGTTCTTTCTGCAGGTGCAGACATCGGGAACAAATTGTCTAAGATAAGTGTGTGTGCTGCTCTGGGAGGGGGCTGGGTGGCACTCCTTGGGCATAATGTACTTTCATCTCTGGCAATTTGGATAGTCAGCTGGCAGAGTGACAGGTGTAATGAACTTAATGGTCTTGCTCTAGTTGTTAGCGGACACACTGCTCATATTACAAAGCCACCTCCTAAATTGAGCCCCTGCCAAATGACTTGCTCTTCTTTTTGCAGACAGGATGCAGAGCCTGGACTACTTAAATGATGTTAAGATCAGGTGGGTGTGAGCGACATTTGTGTGCCCTCATCCACACGATCCCTAAATGGACCTAGAATTTCTTTTCAGAGAAGACTGTTCCATCCAGTTTGCAGAAAGGATCCATCCCATCCTTGACCAGCTGTCCCTCCACGTGAGGTGTGGCAAGGACCTTCTGTAAGTGCATAGACTCCTTGCCTCTGGGGTTTGCAGAATGGCAGGCTTCTGGCTATGCCTTGCTGGTTCCTGTGCAGGGCCACCACTCTCCAGAAATGGGCCGGGCCCCTGACAGCTGGTGGAGAGGCATGGCCAGGCATTGTTTTTAATGACAGTGGCCCCACCGGTAGTAACCTCTGCATATAATTGGGGAGAGAATTTCCATAATAAAATCCATAATAAAATCTGACTGCTTCTGGAAGGTAAGAGTGGAGAGCCCATGTCTTGAATTCAGGCTGCTTCGAGAAGGGATGTTGGACCTCTGGGCAGCCTCCCACCCCACCAGAGCATATTATTGACTTTGTGTAAAGCAGTTCTTAGGGCTACACACATATTAACTGATTTAATCCTCACAGCAGCCCTTGTTCTGCTACCATTCCCATTTTGCAGGCAGGAGATAGGAAGCCCTGAAGTTCTCAGTCATACCTTGTAAGTAAGCAGCCCAAACAGCTTAAGCAATCTCTCCCTGGGGGTCTGGGCTTTGACTCTGGAGCTGCCTGAAGCAGGGCCGGGTCAAAAGTTCTTCCTCAGGGACCACTTACCAGCAAAGTGGAAGGGGATAGCGCCATTTCTCTTTGTCTTCATACAGGTCCCAGTGATTCTATCTAGCCAGCAAGCTTCTTTTGCCTTCTTGCCTTTTCCATGTCTCAGATTTATACAACCCCTTATTTCCATTTTCCATTTGTATTTCTGACCTTTGCTCTCTGTGCCTATCTTGCCTATGGCAAGAACCTTAGTTTTGAGAATTGGGCCATTGGTGGCTTTGTTTTGTCACACCGAGCCTTGAGTTCCTTGAAAGAAAGATGAAGTAAAAATCGGCAGGAGTATTGTTGTTGCAGCGTTCCTTGCAAACCACTCTGTTAGTCTTCTCTGGGTGATAGAGCATCAGGACCAGTTTTCTGAGTGGTGAATGGAGGCCTGTGGGTCTGGGTGTGAGGCTGGACTGGATGAGGCCCTCCCAGTTGTCTGTTGACTCAGAAGGATCCGGCTCGCTCCAGTACATGGAATGCTACCATTTTTGTTTCCCTTTGCTTCTCACATTTAGGTAAAAAAAAGAAAAAATAATCATATCTTTAAGATTCTCTGTTATGTTCCATGGGGGCATAGATTAATCAACCACACATATAGATGTAAACTTCTTGTGAAATACTGTCCACCTTAGACAACAAAGCTAAGCATTTGAAATTATGGAACCTAAAGTGAGTCCCCAGGAGATGCAGATTTACTTGGATCTGGCAAGTCTTTGCAAACCTTCCCATGTGAGCAGGGCTGGAATGGGAACTCATCATGGCCTCTGAGCTCAGCCGAGTGGCTAGGATGGTGCTGTCTCTTGAATAAATAACTATTAGGGTGCCCACAGTTTGTGAGAGTTTCTGAGCTTTTATTACATGTGATCCTTACAGTTGCCTGGGATAGGTTGGACAAGCACTCTCTTCTTTATAGTTGAGGTGATACAGGCCTTTGGAAGTTCCTATTCTTGTCTGTGCTCTGTCCTCCCTGTCTCCACAACACTGAACATTCATGTTTTTATGTGGCATGTCCCAGACTGCATCATAGCCATCAGCTCCCAGGATGAGGCCTGTCTTGGAATGGCCGGTCCTGTTACCTCCTGTGGAGCAGGTGTGAGCACAGTCGGTCAGGGACAGAGATGGGGATCATTGTGCATGCTGCTAGTCCAGTGCTTTGCCTACGCTCTCCAAATTTGACTTTTTATTCCATAGTCTTTCAGGCCTGGTTGAAACCAGTGTCACTGATTCTGTCTCTGAAATGCTTTTTATCCCTGATTATATACTTATTGAAGATAATTAGGAAAATATAAAACAAAGAAGAAAATAAAAATGACCAAAATTACCTGTGATCCCACTACCTTTAGAGATGACCTCTGTTAATAGTTTAATAGATTCTTTCCAACCATATTTATTAATTATGAAATCATGTAAAGAACTTACATACTTTTTAAAAACAGCATTCCATCATAAAAAATTTTTCATGTAATTTAAATATTCTCGAAAAATACTACTTCTGATGACTATAATATCTTACTCTATGGTTATATTGTTATTTAAAAAAACCTGTTTTGGAACATTGAGGCTATTACAAGTTTTCTCTATTATAAATAATACCACATTGAACATTTTGATGACATCCTTTGCATAGATTCCTAAGAGAGATGTTGTTGGGCATAAGAACTTTTAGAAGTTCCTCCAAAAGTATTACCAGATTGCTTTTCATAAAGGATGGGACACTTTGCACAACAGATATGAAGGTGACTACACCCTTGCCAGTGCTGAATATGATTATGAAGAAAAACCTTAGTAAATTTGGCAGTAAAATGTTATGATGTTTACATTTTCCTTCCTATTTTTTTTATATAAAAATCTGGGTTTATATAATCAGGATCACAGGTGAAAGAGTTTTGCTGTTTGCTCGAGTCTTGTTATGGGCAAACAGAATGATGTTGTAGTGGATGATCTCATCAGGAGGGATTAGACTTTTGTGCTATTTTAAATTTGAGTTAAATTTTACTTAGGTTAAGGACACAAAACAGTCTAATAATATGTTTTTAAATAAAATTACAGGATTTTACGGCCAAGGACCACACTTTGTCTTTCCCCGCCCTCATAAGGGTATCTTGGCCTCACAATGGAAGAGCAAGGGCTAGGAGAGAGAGTGGATTCAGCAACTAGCTGTTGGAAGAGGTGTGTGACATTTTGTTTAGTCACTTCTCTCCTTTTTCAATGGTCACTTTTTGAGATTAAACTTTCCCCTAGCTTTGTATCCAAGGATGGTGACATAAAATTCATTCCCCTATTGTTTCACTTGATGATTGGTTGGTGCTCAACACTTAACTTTAATGTTGATGCCCTCTCTGTGGGTTCTTCACTCCTCCCCTCTTCAAATTTGGCAGCAGTTTCTGCTTCTGGCCGAAGCCTGAGCCTTTTCAGAGTCAAATGCAGCTATTACAGTGGCCTCCTAAGATGATTGCTTCTGAAGCTTGAGAGAAAGGAAAAATCATTTTAATAGGTTGGTTTTGTTTTCTTCAAAGGCAACCTTTTCAGTTGGAAGGTTGAGACCAGTTGGAGGGGAGCACATTTACAATGCTGGTTGGAGGGAGCAAGACATCTTTGGGGCTGGTCCCAGTAGCTTGTTCTGTTCACATG
This sequence comes from Pteropus medius, assembly GCF_902729225.1. Lineage (NCBI taxonomy): Eukaryota > Metazoa > Chordata > Mammalia > Chiroptera > Pteropodidae > Pteropus > Pteropus medius. The sequence goes on from NW_024340849.1 coordinate 50,552,438, forward strand.
CACCTTCATGCATCTATTTGTTCAGCAAGTGTAGGTACTTACTAAGCTCTGGGGTGCATGCTGGGAGTGTGCACTGTCTGTGGCTGGCCAGGTAAGCACTGTGCAGGGTCTCTGGGGCCCAGGTGGGCATTGTTCTCTCCTCTGTTTTCAGGCAAGTGAGTCCTTGCACTCCAGGCACAGATGGTGGGGAGCTCTACTTTGAGCAGTTGTCACATGGCCCACATCTCTCTCTTGCTGGCCATACAGTTAACCACAGGCTGCGTTCCAGGTGAAAACCCACCCTTTTCATAGCTGGCAGTGCAGATGGTGCCAAGGCAGAGGATGAAGTGTGCAGAGGACCGCCAGTGGGTGGGAGGGGCAACTGGTGTTCATGCATGTGGTCTGACCAGCGAAGGTTGGGCATTGTTGTCAGAGGAGCAGCCTTTGCAGGGTTCCCTTTGAGGTTGGGTAGGAAGTTCCCAGGGGAGTTGCCTGCTAACTACTTTATTGAGATGATATTGAATAAGTTTCTAGAATATTTGTCAGGGCACTTTAGGTGACAAAAATATACCTTGTATCCTTTCCCCTGTTTGCTGTTGGCTGATGTGTGTGTGGCTGACAGACTTATGTTGAACTTGACCTCACTGGATTTGGTTCGCTCCTTCAGCAGAATGATAAAATGCCAGATGTTTTTCTAGTAGGGACAGAGGGCCTTGTTGGACATAATGTGTGCATGATTTCAAGGGTGGAGATAATGTTTACAGTTGGACGGCTTAGTTGAACGTTTGTTTTTCTGCTACTTTGGCTATTAAGGTAAATATTGCATCCTTACAGAACTTAAGTTTCAACTTATTGGTGTTTAAATATGAGATTCAAAATCTTTTACTTCTAAACTAGAGGTCCTGGGATTAAAATTTTTTTTTCATCTGGAGTAATGTAAAAATAATAAACAGATATTGTATATGTACAGTCATAAGCACATAGTTTATGTAGTAAGTTATGTAGTTCAAAGAAATCATGATATTTGTTTTCTAATAAAGTTGGACATTAAATGGAGTGCAAGCATGGGTTATTTAATAGAACTCTTAGTGAATTACTTTGTAATGTGAATCTTTTCCCTTTTACAGTTATAACCTGATTTGTATAATGGATTTTAAAAATTGGGGCACATTTACATGCCTAAGGGAATAGTTTCCGTTCTGGCATTTGCCATGGAGCAGGCTGTGCACACTTGACCCAACTGAAGAAGCATCAGGGCTAAATGTGGGTCTGAGACGCAGCCGCCCATGGCAACTTGCTGTCCACGGTGTGTATGGAAGGGTCTGAGCAGATGTGTTGTCTCCTGGTTTTGAGGAAGGTTTTGCCATAAGGGTTTTTTTTTTTTTTTCCCCCTCTGCCACTCCTAACTGTGTCTTCTGGGCTCTTATCTGGCCATGTCCCTGGGAGGCTGCTTGAATTTGGAAGGGTCATTTGCCTTTCTCTAAAATAACTATTTGTCTACCTCTTAGATTTTGAAGAGGATTAAATAAGGTAATGTGTATGCACACCAGCTGGGAGAGGTCCAGTGAATTACTGTAGTGAGTGCTCAATAAATGGCAGCTATTATTAAGTCAAGTAAGTATCTGTGAAGTGCCTGCCTAGCCTGATGGGGTGGAGACCCAGCTCCTGCTCTCTGGGGACTTGGAAACTCGAGGCGAAGGTACAGGAAGCAGCCAGCAAACAAGAGCAGGCAGATGATAATCAAGTCTTGGGTTAAAAGTTTGGAAGCACCATTTAAACTGTTAGTTAGGAAAGGCTTTGTACATGGAGAATGAGGCTGCTGGGCCTGAGGGATGGTGAGCTCTGAGGCTTCACTCACTTCCTCCATTCGCTCTTCCTTGGCTGCACGTTCTCACGGAGCACTGTGATGTCCAGGCACTGGCTCTGTCCCCACACTGGGAGAAGTTGCCCTGCTGAGTTGCCACATGGGATGACAGCCTCACTGGGGAGGTGTAAAGGGCTGCAGGAGCTAGGAGGACTTCCCGGTCTACTCTGGTCAATCAAGGGAGACTTCAGGGATGGGCTGACTTCGGGCTGAGACTTGGAAAAAGAACAGTTTTTGACCAGGCAGACAAGCAGGGAGAGAGGGTCTTCTCTGTTGGTGATTTCCAGACAGCTGTGTGCACTGGGGTCTAGAAGGCAAACGCTAGAGCCTTAAACTGTATATAATGTGTACGATGCACTATTACTGTAACACATGTATGTAATTTATAAATAAATATACATGTGCGTCCTTACACTTTTTGCTCATTGGAGTATGTGCTAAAAAAACTGGGGGACTGCTAGTAGGCATTGTGAACACGTGTTCAGAACAGGGGTGAGAGGGAACAGCTGCAAGGGTGAGGAAGGGGCTGATTATTTCATAGGTCTAGGTGATGCATATAGCTCCTGAAATTTAGAACTCTTACTGTACCTACCCCAATAAAGGGTGAACGTAGTGAAGAAAATCCTGAATTATTTGTTAGTGTTTAAGTGCAACCCACGAAATCCATATTCTCAAAATCCATGTACCGTCTTTTGTCACTTTGCTACTCTGACTTTCGCAGGCTCCTTTTTCTGAGTTCACAGGCTGTTGGAGGATGGCTAGGGTGAATTCTGACAAGTTGTGGGGAGAAATTTGATGCTCGGGTTTAGGTAATATGAAATGCTAGTAGGACTAGTTTATTGACCCAGAGGAAAAACTGTCAAGCAGTTGAGATTCTTTATTTGTGCTCCAAGCAGGGGCACAGCTTTAGGGGCCACACTCATCTATGTGAATGGTGAAGTTCAATTAACATGTTGAAGGAGCTGCAGGGGCTGCAGGGATTAGTAAAGACTAGTTGTTTTCCCGCCTTCGCAGAATGTACTTTGTAGCCAGAGTTTTTAGTGTCAGACACACATTCATGTTAGTTCCCGAGGCAGCAAGCGGGTAGGGTAGGAGGGAGCTCAGTGTCGATGGTGTTGGAGGAAGGGGGTCTTATAGGGGACGTGTGGAAGGGTGAGAAGGTTCAGGTCAGGTTTTGTGAGAAAAATGACAGTTGACATGTGTCTCAGATGTTAGATGGGCAAAGACGGGAAGAGGAGGGCTTGCTGTAAGCGTGAATAAAGGCAGACAACACGGAGGTGTGTTTGGTGAACTTCAGTCTGTTGAAGGCACTGTTATGGTTAGAGCCGAATAAATGTTGACTATTGTCATGATTATTATTGTTCTTGTTGCATCATGGCCCTGGATTAGGGTAGGCACGACTTATTCTGCTGTGGAGTGTTTCCTCTCATCTTTGCTGAACACCAAATCGACAGCCAATAATGGTGAAGAAAAGCCTGTTGAGATACCTACCTCGTACCTAAACTAATTGTTTACACTGGAGACTCTGTCTTGACCACAGTTTTTTAACGCTCTATATTTATTCATATTTCACAAAATGCTTAAATTTTATATTCCATGTAGTTCACACCAGGAAGCCAGGTTTATTACTTTCACATGGTAATAGTAATGTGTTCTATTTGCAAACCATTTGTAACTTTTTAAAGTTCTTCATAGACAACATCTGATAATTAATGAAATGTACATAGAATTATAATTGATGAGTTTGTTCCTTATTCTTCTCTAATGTGGCTAGTAACTGAATGTGGAATTCAGATTGGAGTTTATTTTAATGTGCAAAACCTAATTGGAAAGAAATGCCCTGTTGTCCACGCCATATAGCAGGATATTTTCTGAAAGTTGGTGGGACCAAGGCTTTGCAGCTTCCTGGCTGGCCAGGTACTCAGTCGACATAATTTTGAGAGATTAGGATAAAACACTAAAAATTGAATTCAAAAATACAGCCAAACTGTGCCGCCCTTTCCCGTGTGGATTGTGCAGAATAGAGATGTCACTGAAATGGAGTGAGAGGGCAGGCTAGGGTGGGCGCAGGAGCCTGCTCGCGTCTTTCTTTGTGAAAGGAAGGTTTGCTGGTGAGTACTTAGTGGCAATTCAAAAACCGTTGTAGATCTGGCAAAGCTAAATATTGCCTCTTGGTGACAGAGTGGGACTCCAGCACAGCCGCTTTCCGCCTGCTGTGGGTCCAGTGCACTTGGGGCCTGTGCTGCTTTTTTCTTAAGATGATTTTGGTTCTGTCATGGTATCAATTTGTTCAGCTGTGGAAACAAGTAACCGTCAGTTCTGTCTCTCCCCTTTTAGCAACATAGTTTTCATTCCGAGTGGGGTTCCATAATACTGCTTCTGGGCCTCAGCCCCAGGTGGATGCCTGGCCACCTTGCCCTGTGGGGCCTCCGCCTCTAGCGGCTCCTTTTTCTCTGCTCAACCTTTCACTGTTGTGCTCTGCTCTGCCTCCTTGCTGTGGGTGCTGAATGTTCTGCCCTCTTGTATTCTAAGTGGAAGTCATACACATTGCCCTTGCGCTTGCTCTGCTGTTTCCTGTTCTCTCCTCCACAAACCTCAGAGGTGCTGCGTCTGAGTTTCTCTCACCAAAACTGCATGTGGAAACCAGCCTCCGTATCCTGAGCTGATGATAGAGACAGAGGCTGGGGAGTCTGCTGGCTTTCCCTAGTTTGGACACCATTAACAAGGGCTTAGGTATCATTCAGTAGCTTAGGTGGCAAATGAAGTGCTTTCTGATTTCCTTGGGTCATTAGTTTGTTTGATTAAGAAGGACTAAAAACTATAGCAGGGGTGTCCTCTATAGTTGCCATGGGTGGTCAGGTGGTGAGCTTGTACTAACATGGACCTACCTATGAGGAAGGCGTCTGCCTGGGAGGACGATGCTGATGAGATGTGCTCTTTCCGCGGTTGGAAAGTGAACTTGTCCTGTGTACCAATTCAGATATACCCTCTGCTGTTGGATAATAGAGTGCTAAGTTTCATCTGTTAATGTCATTGGCTCGTTCACTGTGGAGAGGAGATGGCAAGATGTCAGCAGGCCCTTCTGGCTTGTTGTTAGAATTGACAGAGGAACAGTGAGCAGAGCCCAGCAAAAAATTTGATGGCCGCTGTTGAGAGCTGGCTGAAGAACCAAGCACCCTCTCCATTCTGTGACCTGTTTGTTGTTGTCTCTGGGGCAGTTTTACTGACAACCTTCTCTAGGCAGGATGTGTTTGGGTACGGCCTGCCAAGGAAAGCTGCCAAGGAGGTATGGTTGCTCTGAGTAGAGTCTATCAGTGGACCAAGAACCTTATACTCACGTCCAGAAAGCTTAGAGGCAGAATTCTGTTGCATATATTGAAAATGGTTATTTATTTATCTTGCCCCTGAACTCTGAGCTCCAAACTCATATCTGACTGCTTATTGGGCATCTCTCCTGTCTGATGGGCATCTCCAAGCCCATGTTTAAAAATAATGTCCTGATCCCCTCCATACCTGCCCTCACAGTTTCCTGTGTCCCTGCCCACCTGCCCCCCACTGTCCCATTTCCCTCCACACTCTCCCCTTGTTTACCACACATCTACCCTTTGCTGTCCCATCTCAGTAGCAGCATTGCCATCTGCTCAGTTATTCAGGCCACACATCTTGGAGCTCTCCTTGATTTTTTTTTCATAGCCCATCTCAATCCATTAAAAAATCCTGTTCTGCCTTCAGAGTCTGCCCCATATCTGGTCACTTGTCTTGTCACCGCCTCTAGCAGTTCATTGTGCCCCTTCACCGGCCCATGCCAGAGTCTTCTAACTGGCCACTCTTCTTCCACCACAGAGTGTAGTTTCAGCCCAGCAGCCAGGTGATTCCAGCAATTGCACTGCTCCTCTGCCTGGGGCAGAGGGATCTGGTGTTTGCCCATCCCCGGGGCTCCTCGCCATCCTTCTCCCCATAGGGCCTTTGTGGCTGCTCTGCTGACATCCTTCCCCCATGGAGGTGGGGGGAGTCTGTCCCCTCCCTTTATTCAGGCCTCTGTCAGGTGTCTCACTGCAAGAGGCCATCCCTGACCTTGGGCCTTGCCCAGACCCTGTCCTGTTTTTTTTCTCTGTCTGTTCCACAAGTGCCGATTAGTTACCTCCCCCACTTGAAAGTAAGTGCAGGAGGCAGGTGTGTTGTCCTCTTGTCTCTCCTTCTGGGAGGGACCCAGAGGTGGCCCAGGGACCATAGCATAGCCACGTGACCAAATGAAGGCAGCATTGGGGCCCACTGCCTGAAGAGGAGAGTGGGCAGCGCGGCTCTGGGCTCTGGGCCAGCTGTCTGCTCCCTCCTCCCTCTCTATACCTGTGTGGGGGCAGGCATGAGTGCTGGGTGTCTCATCTCAGCCACCATGGGTCAGGTCAGACCTTTGAGAACTTCCAGTGGGCAAGGCTAAAGTGCAGCCACAGAAGTAAAAGGGATGAGGAGAAGGCAGGCACATCTCAGTGATATCATGATTCCCTCCCGCCCCCCAAAACTCCCTTAGGTTTTTCTCCTCACCTATGTTAACATTTATTTTACTGTTTCCCCCACCCCCAAAAGTAAACTACCTACTAGGAGCCACTAGAAGCAATTGTTTTCAGAACAAACTCTTGCCCAAATTTAACTTGCTGGCTAAATAAATCATGTAGATATTATTTACATGTTTTAAGTAAGTTTATGAAGCTGTAAAAGATCAGCAGATTTATTAATTTTATTAAAATCATTGCAGGTAGATGTTTTCTTTTTAGATAAGATATGTCTGTTATAATCTTGGTTCCTCTCAGCTGTTTTCTTCTGTTCTTGGGATCAAGAAAAGTTCAAAGTAGAGAAAATTATGGTCTGTGAATCCTTTTTTCCCATCTTTTCACAGAAGACTATTTGACAGTTACCTGGAAGTCTGACTCATTTCCAGACATCTGACTGTGCTTTTATTCTGGAATTAGATATATCTTCTTGAGTTTCATTTTGTTGCCTTGGATTTAAAGTCCACAGAGTGCAAAAACTAAGTACCCACTGAAACGGGGAAAAAAAAACTGAATAAGACAGATTCTAAGTAGTGGCAAGTGGGACAGTAGTGCACTTCCACTAATGGTTTTCAGCCTGCATGTGGTAGATCTTCACATGCTAGCCTGTGTACAGATGAGGTCAGCCTTGGATAGGTAGAGGTCTTCCTTCAGCCTCCCATCCAGAGGATAGTTTGCAGTCTGCCCCAACAGTGATGGCGCACGTCCACCCCAGGTCGGATGGGTTTTCTTGAGGGCTGAGTTCCAATCTTTGTCTTCATCAGGAATCTTTGGTTTGAATGACATAAGCACACACACCTCCATCTAGAAAACATTTTCTGGAGGAAATGTACCAGGACATTAAAAATACGTGTCTCTAGTGTAGCAGTATGGGTGATGGAAAAAAAGTCTCTCTTTTCATCTTTTCCATATTTCCTACAATAATCATTCTTATACCAAGAATACTCCCAGTCTTTTATTTCTTCAGGATGTGGAATAAAAAGTCAGTTTCTGAAAATTGTGGAAAACAATTTGATGTGTGTCTTTTTAAGCATTTTGGAGGCACGGATGGAGTTGCTATGGGGATGGTAAAGTTTACTCTCTACAGAGAGTGGTTCCATCTGGCACCTCATGCTCCCTGAGCCAAGCTGGGCAGTCCTACGCACAGCAGAGTTTCTCATTAGATGTGGAAACAATTACGCATAGAATCACGATCCCATCTTCCACCCCCTTAAATCACCATTTAGCTTTGACCTCATAGCAGGATCACATTCTAGACTGCATTTCGCAGCCTCTGATGGTTCTGTGCCTGTCGTCACCTGTGGGACTTGGTGCGTTATTTACAGTCTGAAGGGTTTCTGTCTTCGCTGGTGGAGTGGAGAGATTTCCTGAATAGTGTGCACAGTGTTGCACTTTTATCACAGTTGGAGTTAATTTTCTTCTGCAGAAGTGCCGACATCTCCTTCAGAGTCATTGTTTTCATTCCCCTTTGCTCTGTACTTGAATTCGTGGTCTCCTTCCTTCATGGAAGTTCTTAAGCACTTGCTTAGAACCAATATGGTCCCATCTCAATTAGAGATAAGGTTATAACATTCTGTGCTGGGGTCATGTTGGGGACAATGCATTCAAATAAAGTTCAGTTTTACATGTAACAGAGAATGAAACAAAGTGATAAGAAAAGCAGTACGCTTTCTCTTTGTGGGTCCTTGGTTTTCACTGGAGGACTTGCAGGGCTAATGTAGTGGTGGAGATGCTAGCTTGGGGATGCCTGGCAGCTAGCTGATTGGAATCAGGTGGCATTCTCAGAACCCATAGATGTCAGGGGACCCCCATGTTGGTGCTGCTCTTGCTCTTATTTTGGGAGTGTGGTCTTAGGCCAGTCTGAGTTCCAGTTCTGTCATCTGGAAAATGGGGGTGGCAACACTTGCTTTCTCATAAGGTGATTGTGACTGTCAGATAAGATGGTTTGGGTGTTTGCTTTGAGAAGTGGAGGACTAAGTTCTTGGAAGGTACAATGCCCCATGTCCTGACCCCTGGTCACTGGGTGTCCTGCTGTATCCTGCCCATTTTCTCTGGTGATATGATAGCATATGACTTCATGAAGTCACCCGGGACAGCCTGTTAGCACCTACAGCTTCTAGTTTAGATGCCTGGTACAAAGGAAGGTTACTGTGATTGATGGGCTTGTGGACAATGACTGGCTGGCATGCCATTTTGTTTGCCTTGGAGACAGAGATGATAATTTCACTCCTAGCCCCAGGGCTAAGTGGAACTAGGGTGATTCGGCTTGCTGTCTATCTGGAAAAAGCTGTTGGCAGACATTCAGGAAATGTCTAAGTGGTATTGTCCCCTGAGCAGCTCAGGATCCATTCATTCCTTTAGTGGACACTATTGCTTGACTGCCCTGGGCCAGCCAGGCATCATGGTCATTCAGAGAGTTGCTGGTTAGTTAAAAGGATGAGCAAGAGACATGTGCCAGTAGGCAGCCCACTCTCCTGGGTTCCAATCTCTGCTAAAATGAGCACCAAAGGGTCCTAGAGAAACTAAATGAAGTGATGCCTGAGGTGGGCTTCCATAGGACAAAAGTCTATAGGACTGATGACTGCTCCTGTGTTTGGACTGTGGAGATAATATTTATGAAACTGGTTTCAGGTGACTGTTGGACTACTTGGTGAAGGCCACTGTGGAAGTGTCCCACTCATGACCCACTAGCTCCACTTCCACCCCATCAGAGCTCATGTGACAGTTTCTGCACAAACTGTGAACATAAAGATCGCTGCTTGTAACCGTGGATTGGATAGAACATTTGTGTCCTGGGACCCAGTTTGCTAGTGGGGGGCCTGGTGGGAGGGGAGGGGATGCTGGAAATGTTAATGCAGCTAATCCAATGAGATTAGCCTACTGAGCTACAGGATTTGAGCGGACAAAGGGTATTGAAGGGACCACTTAGAAGTTTAAACAGACTCAGTTCTCCCTTTTCACCTACCTCTTGTGTAAGGATTTCAATAGCTCCTAAATGAGCTGGCCTGAATGGCAATCGTGCTCTTTTAAATTCTAATTAGCTGGTGAATTAACTAGTATGAATTTTGATTAGTTAGGATGAATTACAGGTATTAATGATTTGTACAGTCTTAGAGCAAATGAAAGTAGTGGTTATCCAAAGGGGTTTTTAGCCAGCCATCCACCAAGGGACTTTAAATCATCTCAGAAAGGCTGTGCTATCTTTTCACACTGAATTCTTTACCCTTTAAATCCCGGACTGGAGCAGTGTGGAACCAGGGACATGACGTGGGAGTCTCACTCTCCTTGGTGGCCCTGAGAGGAGTGGAGCCTGTGTGTCGCTGGCTGGTGTACCTCCAGGTGCTCCACTGTGTTCCCCACTGCATGGCTGCACACCAACTTCTTTACTAGAAAAGGCAGTGGCTGTAGTTGTCCCTCCCAGGGCTGGCCTTGACTGGTTCTTGAGCTGGGTATGTATGTTTGCAGTGTTTCGCACTGCAAGCTCTCCCTATGCCAGTGTCAGAGGCTGCTCCTGTTTGGCCAATGAAGGGAGTTCATAAGCATATCAATATTTCTTTGGCTCTCGGTGTTTAGATAGCCTTGCACATAGAAACTCACTGCTCAGTAGTTAAATAGGTTAGTGTTTTAAGAGACCCAACTCAGACACATTTCAATGATGGAGATGGGTCATGCACACACGGTCAGAGTGCTTTGGGAAGAGTTGCAGATTCCTTTACAAACGGAGCAACCAGGCCACCTCAGCCTCATGTGGTCTAGCTGGCTGACAGCTCAGCTTCTGGTCTAGTAGGTGCTGTGAGCTTCATTCGTAGCTCCCTGGGCCCAACTATCCTGTGTGCCAGTGCCCTTCTCCAGGTTGTCACTCCCTACACTCTTGGCCTTCCTCTTTGTTCTTGGACTGGGAGGTGCTACTTCACTTTCCCTCTTCCCTTGGGGCTCTCCAAAGTGATATCAGCATCCTAGGTTGACATGTTCCTTCCCTCCCCTGTGCTTCCTCAGAGTTTTGTTGTAGTGTGTGTACACACACACTTGCACTAGTATGTGTGTGCTTTCATTCATGTAGTAGCATGCACTATGTGTGCATATCACACCTGCCTTCCCCATAGACTATGAACTCTGAGCCATCAAAGTCTGTACTGTGTACTTTTATATTCCAAGTTCTCAACACAAGGCCTAGTGCATAGTAGGTCTTCTGTGACTGCTGAGGGAATGGCTAGATGAGACATAGCAGCATTGGGGATAATGGCAGAGTATGGTCTAGTCTCATGCTTTTTGCCTAAGGAATCAGCTCTGTTTTGGCAGACTTGGTCCCCTACTCCTTTATTTGTGTCCTACTGGACACCTCATGTGGTACTGTGCTAGTTTATGAGGACCCAAAGATATGTAAAATTCAACACTGGCCATAGTACTTCCTGTGTGATTTTCTATCAGTGTCTGCGTATACATGAATTCAGCTAGAATATTCTTCAGGGTCAACCTCTCTGAGGCTCTTCAGCAATTCTAACATTCATCGTCACTGAAAAACAAGGTGTTACTACTTTGTGAACTGAGACGGGGCAGGAATATTGCCTGCAGATAGACAGTAAAATCTAAGGTAAATCAACTTCAGTGTGGTCAGACTATGTGTATGTCTGAGGGACAAACATTAGGAGCAGAGGGAGCAGTGGTGAATTTAGGGCCCAAGACCTTCTTGCCAAAAGGCTGCTATTTGTGGGCCTTGATGGTTAACCAGCCTCACAGCTTCTTACCCTGACTGAGCAATTGGCCAGCACAAGGGTGGCCTGCCAAATGTTGGTATTTCACCCTGAAGTGGCACTGCAAAGTGCTCTTCTTTCAACAGCAAAATGCTGCTCCTCCATCACTTCCCCCCGTTCACCTCATGTTGGACCCTTCTGGATGCTAGTTTCATGGGTCATGGTTAAGGAAATCCTACATCAAAACCACTCTTGCTGGAGGCTGAGTTTATAAAGACAACTACTCCATTGTTGTCTATCTCTGTGTTTTACTGTAATTAAATGTTGCAGGGTTCACATCCCAGAGAATCTCATGTACCGCAGAGGTCACAATAGGTTGGGTTTCTGGGGAAATGGATGATTGTTGCATCCATACTTTTTGCCACTGGCAGGAGACAGGACGATCTTGTGTGACTTCTGTTGCTTGTCACCCTTTGCTGTAGGAATAGGTCTCAGGCCCCAGCGTCTAGTTTCATCACGTTTGAGAGTAGCGCAGAACAGTGTTGTCTCTATCAGAGAATATATCCCAGAGGAGATCTTAGATTCATTATTCATGCACCAGTTGCATTCTGGTTATTTCTTCATACATGCCCAGCTTCCTTCTAAAAGTAGTTTAAAGACAGCTACAAAAATATATCTATTGTTAAAAAATAATAAGAGATCGAGGGTTTTAAGACAAAGAAAATATGAGTTTGAACATGGCTTTATTAATCAAAGAAGTAATTCAAACATATTGACTTACCAGAATCCTTTATTTACAAGTGTCCAGGAAAGTCTATCGAAACAATTTCGTTCAGAAATTTTAGTATTTCAAGTTTCACCCAAGAGAAGGAAATTTCACTTTACTTCTAATACCAGTTCACATTTCTTTTACAGTTAAGGGGTTAAGGTTTTAGGATGTGATGCTCTAAAGAGGTTGTCTAATTCCTACTGGTGTTTTGATTCAGGCCTGGAGCTGTGTTTGGGTGATTAGTGACATCTAAGTACTGTAGGGCAGGTAAGAGCTTTATAGACTTTTAAGCACTTACTAATGATTTTCATTAAGAAATGGATTTTTCAGAACCATAATAGATTGATAATATTTTACTTTTTAAAATATGGTAATCATGGAATACTATGTAGTTTATATAGTGTGTAGAAAAAAAAGCTGAATGCAGATGGTATATTGTTTTATTAACGCTAATAATTAATTTTCAAGTAGTTTATTTTAACCTCATTTAAACAGTTTTGTCTGGCCTTCCTCTCAGCTCTGACCCCACTTGTCCCAATTTAATTTCAGCTGTTAAACAATTCCCCCCCCACCCGTTAGCTCCAAATTAGCACTGTCATCTTATTCAGTCATCTTATTTATCAGGAGCAGCAGTGCTAGCTTGCTTTCTCTTCATTTTGCTGGGAACATCTCATTTGCTTGTCTGAGAGGCTTAGCGTGTGCTCGCTCTTTTCGCCTTTGTTCCCAAATTCCTCATTTCTGCATCCCTTATATGAGTGTCTCTGGGCTCTCCTTTATTCTGGGAGCCCTTGGAGTCTTTGTCTGACCTCAGCTGATCTTAATTTTCCAAGCAGGCCATGTTTTCTTTGAGAACACTTTACAACTCGACTTTTAAAGGGGTGAGGCCACCTTGTCATGGGCCTGCATGGTGTTGGGGGCAGGGCGCTGGAGCTGTCCCTGGCCTCTGCCACTTCTGGCTCTTAACCTTGGGCACTTACTAACTTCTGCAGAGTGGACATAATAATGTCTCTCAAACTGCCAGGAGGAAAAATGAGACAAAATATGGGGACGCACTAGAAACTCTATCCATCTATCTACCCACTCACCCAGCCATTTATTCACCCTACCCAACTCCACCCACCTATCTGTCACTTATTAAACTTAATTGCCAAGCATAAATTATATTAATGGTAGGGTAAAGGACCCCTGTGCTTCTCTTTTTGGTTATTATAATTACTAATTAACCTTTGAAATCTTTTGAAATTATTTATTGATCCACGTGGAGTATACTGTGATTAATATAATCATTTATATTTATATGTACAAGTATAAATATGAATTTGAACATGGCTTTATTAATAAAAGAAGTAATTCAAACATATTGACTTACCAGAATCGAAAGCTTAGTTCTCTCCTCATGTCTTCCATACACACACACAAACACACACACACACACACACACACACACACACACACACACACTCACATGCTCATTCAGATATACACATGCGTGCATGCACATGCACACAGCAAGTCTCTTTAAAAATATTTTTTGTTTTAATTACAGTTGGCATACAATATTATATTGGCTTCAGGTGTACAGCACAGTGATTAGACTTTTATATTAAACTTAAGAAGTGAGCACCCTGATAAATCAAGTACCCACTGACAAAATACATAGTTATTATAATACTGCTGACTATATTCCCCATGCTATACTCTACAACCCCATGACTATTTTGTAACTACCAATATGTATGCTTAATCCCCTCCCCCTCCCTCTTTCCCCCTAAACCCATCTCACAATCCTACAGCCATCAAAATGCTCTCTGTATCTATAGGCTTGTTTCTGTTTTGTTTGTTTATTTATCCTGATCTCTAGATTCCACATATAAGTGAAATCATGACATTTGTCTTTTTCTATCTGACTTACTTCACTCAGCACAGTACCCTCTGAGTCCATCCATGCTGTTGCTGATGGCAAGATTTTCATTCTTTTTTGTGGCTGAGTAATGTTCCATTGTATGATCTCTTTATCCATTCATCTACTGATGGACAATTAGGTTGCTTCCATAACTTGGCTGTTGTAAATAATGCTGCAATGAACATGTGGATGCACACGTCCCTTTGAAGTAGTGTTTTGGGTTTCTTCGGATAAATACCCAGAAGTGGAATTGCTGTGTCTGTCTTTGTCTCTTGTTATAGCCTTTGTTTTAAAGTCAGTTTTGTCTGGTATAAGTATTGCTACCCCAGCTCTTTTTTTCTCTTTTCCATTTTCATGAAATATCTTTTTCCATCTGTTTACTTTCAGTCTCTGTGTGTCTTTCGATCTGAAGTGAATCTCTTATAGGCAGCATGAATAAGGGTCTTGTTTTCTTATCCATTTGGCCACCCTGTGTCTTTTGTTGGAGCATTTAATTTACTTGCATTTAAAGTGATTATTGATAGGTATGTAGTTATTGCCATTTTATTATTCATGTGTTTGGTCTTTTTCTCCTTCTTCTTAAAGAAGTCCCTTTAACATTTCTTTTAATACTGGTTTGGTGGTAATGAACTCCTTTAGCTTTTTCTTGTCTGGGAAGCTCTTTATCTGTCCTTTGATTCTAAATGATAGCTTTGCTGGGTAGAGTAATCTTGTTTGTAGGTCATTGCTTTTCATCACTTGGAATTTTTTGTGTTAGTCCCTTCTGGCCTGCAAAGTTTCTGTCGAGAAATCAGCTTATGGTCTTATAGGAGCTTCCTTGTGGGTATCTAACTGCTTTTCTCTTGCTGCTTTTAAGATTCTCTCTTTGGCATTTTAAATATGATGTGTCTTGGTGTGGGCCTCTTTGAGTTCATCTTGTTTGGGACTCTCTTTGCTTCCTGGACTTGTATGTCTATTTTCTTTGCCATGTCAGGGAAGTTTTCTGTCATTATTTCTTCAAATAGGTTTTCAATCCCTTGCTCCGTCTCTCTTCTCCTTCTGGTACCTCTAGATGTGAATGTTGTTATGCTTGATGTTGTCCTAGAGGTCTCTTAAACTGTCTTCATGGTTTTTTTTTTTTGATTTTTGTTTTTGTTTATACTATTCTGATTGGGTGTTTTCTGCCCCCTTACCTTTCAAATAGCTGATTCAATCTTCTGCTTTATGTAAGCTACTGTTGATTCTCTGTAATGCATTCTTCATTTAAGTTATATTATTTTTCATTTCTAACTGGTCATTTTTATGTTTTCTATCTCCATTTTTATGTTCTGTCTCTTTGCTGAAGTTCTCATTGGGATCATTGAGCCTCCTTATAACCAGTGTTTTGAACTCTGCATCTGGTAGATTGCTTGTCTCCATTTTTCTTAGTTCTTTTTCTGAAGCTTTGTTCTCTTCTTTCATTTGGGACATGTTTGTTTGTCTCTCCATTTTGGCTGCCTCCCCTTGTTTTTTTTTGTTTGTTTTTTATATTAGGTAGGGCTGCTATGTCTCCCATTCTTAGTAGAGTGGCCTTATGTTGTAGGTGTCCTGTGGGGCTCAGTGGCACAGTCTCCCCAGTCACTCGAGCTGGATGTTCCAGGTATGTTCCTGTGTGAGCTGTGTGTGCCCTCCTGTTGTAGTTGAGCCTCAGTTGCTGTTGACACATCAATGATAGGGAGTGACTCTCAGGCTGATTAGTTGTGAGGACTGGCCGTGACTGTAGTGGAGGAGCCAGACAGAGCAAATATTATGTTCGAGTATTCCTGTGTGAAGTCTGAGCTTCTAGGAGAGCTTATAGAATGATCCTGTGGTTGGGATTTTCTGTCTACATGGATGGATGGGAGTACTCATTTCAAAGTTAAATTTAATAAATATTTAGAAAGCATATATCATATATCTCATAAGCAATCTTTTGGAAGAAACAAACAAAAGCACATGAATTAATTGTGTCTTGTGAACCTAATCATTTTGGAGGGGGCATTACCTTTTATGCACACAAGATTCTTGGAGAGTGTTATCATCTCTTTCAGTTTCCTAGACATATGGTAGAGGCGATGGGTTCCTGTAAGTGGAGCTGTGCCTGAGTCAGTGCCATAAGGTGAAAATGTTGAGAAACGATTTTGGAGTCAAATAGTATGCATGAAGTACGTATATACAGGAGTGACTCTGACTTTTCAGGACCACATGTCCCTGGACTTGCATCATGTGTGTCACTCATCCTGTCCCAAACTGTGCTGACTGTGCTGTGGCCCCAAACCACAGAGGCCGTGCTTAATACCACCCTGGCTTCAAGATTAGTGAGTCCTTATTCAGTCCCAAGGAATAATGGGACAGATTCAAGGTGAGACAGATAAGTGACAGGAGACTTTTTAATTTATGCATTGGGTTTAGCAATGCCAATTTTGGAGGCTGCCTAAAGTTTTTGCTGAGTTTATTCTAACAGAAAATACTACTACTCCTAATTAATATTCATGTAAGACTTTGCCAGATGCTTACTATACATATATTATTGTCATCTGCTCTTTCCAAATGTAGAAACTGAAAACCAGAGAGGTTGAGTGACTTACTCAAGTCACAGGGCAGGAAGGAGTTGGCTCTGTCCCTCAAGCCTACATTTTGGACCCTGGCTCAATGTGTTTCTATAGCCCACACATGTCTAAAGATTGTGGACAGCAAAGTTTCTCCAAATAAGATGGGAACAGACAGCATGATGGTTTCTGTTTCAAGAGGGGTGAAGAAAAGTGAGGTTTCTCAAATCACATGTACAGATGGTAGTTCTTGGCCTCCTGTTGAGGGTGAAGGAGCAAAGGCCCTTACAGCTCTTCTCAGATGTGAGTGTGGGCCTCTTCTTTACCCATTTCTCTGTGGCTTCTGCCTCTACTTACCTGTGGCCCAGTGGGAGGACTAAGGGACAGGGCATGCAGAGTGCTGAGCATGTGTCCAGCATGCAGTGGGGCTCAGGGCTCAGAACACTGTCACCATCATTACTCTTTTCTACAGAGTGGGTCTCTGCCTGGAATTATAAGGCAGACACTAACAGATGTATAAGTAGATGCTCAAGAGTTAATTAAAAATGCACTGTTAAAAATGGGTTCAGTGTGTGAACAAAGACTGGCATGAGGGTTGAGCCCTGTGTTTTTAGAGGCTAATTAAAGTGCATGAGCACTTTAATTCACTTAACCCACATTGTCTAAAATAACCATAAAGCAGTCACTAAGGAACTAATGGCATAGGATGCTGTGCTGGCAGCCTGTAGAGGTCCAAGTAGTCTGTGGCCATTATTGCCCTCAAGCTCTACCTGTTTTCACCCATATTAAGATCAGACTGTGCCCATGGGTCCCGGCCCTGAGGACCTCAGCTGCCGGCACCTGGGATGTGCATTCATTGTGTTTCTGCAGCCCCGAGTTTAAGATGTGTGTGGAGTTCTCCCATGCCACTTGTCTAAATCACTGACAGAATTATTTGGTCAGGTTTCTGTAAAGTGCTTCATTGGCGATGAGGAGAGGGAAAGTGATTTATTATTGATGAGTGTGCATACACCGAGGTTATGTGCATTCGCTTCCCTTTAGTTGGTCTCTGCCATAAATATGAAACACAGATGCTGCAGCCATTACTGATGACTGGCCCACTGCTTATTGGCTGGAGTAGGTATTAGAATGGGCAGGGCTCTATAAAGAAACGTGATCCACAGTGATAGAATTCCCTGTTTTGTTATTGTCTTGGGAAATTGGGCTCCGAAGATGATCTGTGGAGTGAGCTGTGTCAGAGGCTGTCTTCTCTTACTGCAACATTTAGCCAGTTTATTTGGAGGAACCGGTGGTCTGCACTCCTAACGTTCTATCAGTTACACTTAGAAATGAGAATATTTACACTTAATAACCTCAAGGCTAAACAGTCTTGCAGGTAGATCACAAGTGATCGATAATTGAGATTTTTAAAACTAAGTTTTGTTCCTGAAAGTCTGTTATGCATTTTTATCCACAAGAACTTGAAAAATTTTTCCTTATAGAAAATTTGTATTCATTGCACACAAATATAGTGATGGCATGCTAAGGACAAAAGAGATCTGGAGCAAACTCATGAACTCTAAATGTCATAATTAGAAACACATCCATTCTCACTGACAATCTTTTAAATTTCAAACTGGCTAGCTTTTTAGAAGCCAGGAGGTAGTAGTTATTATGGGTTACATTTTCAAGCTATAGGATTTAAAAATCCATATCCCTCCCCTTGCTATCATTAAGCCACTGCTTTTAAAAAAGTTTTTTCAATTATTTTGAAATCATTGCAGATTAATAGAAGAATTGCAAAGATAGTGCAGAGAGTTCCCATGAGCCCTTAATCCAACTTCCCCTATGCAGGGGAATGCAGGCATACCTTGTCTTATTGTGCTTTACCTTATTGTGCTTTACTTCCCCTATGCAGGGAAATGCAGGCATACCTTGTCTTATTGTGCTTTACCTCATTCCCCTATGCAGGCATACCTTGTCTTATTGTGCTTTACCTTATAGTACTTCGCAGATGTTATGATTTTTACAAATGCAAGGCAAAACCCTCAACTAGCAAAAAGATTAGGACTTGCTTTATTGCAATACTCACTTGATTGTCAAAGTCTGGAATGGAACCTGCGGTGTCACCGAGGTGAGCCCATATTAACATCTTACTTAGCTACGCACACTTACCACATTAACATTGTGATAATTTGATCACATATCAAATGAGTGTTGGTACAGAACTGCTAACTGAAACCACAGACTTCATTTGGATTTCATCAGTTTTTTTACTAACGTCCTTTTTCTGTTCCCAGATCCAATCCAATATGCCATGATGCATTTAGCCGCTGCTCTTTTTTATTCTTTAAACGATTTTATTTTTAACTTTTTATTATGGTAAAATTTCAAACTCTATAAAAGTAGAGAACAGTATGGTGAATTTCATTCTCAAGCGTGATCAACATATGTCTAATCTCACTTCTTCTTTCCCCACCAATTCTCATTTCCTATTTAATAAGTTGGCCTGAAATGAGTGATTGTGACCCTCAGCAGTAACCTTCACTCATGTGTATTAGGTCTGCAGAGTTTGTACCTGGCTGCATGCTTGTTGTTTGTCATCACGTGGTCCCTTCCTAATGCTCTGGAGTTGCTACTGAGAGCACGTTTAAATGAGAACTGGATTTGATCTTTTCCCTGCTTTCTGCCACAGTTTCCAAGAAAATGCTCCAAATGCAAGGGATTGGCAATGGTATCTGTTGGCCAACACACTCTGGAGCCTTTCTTCATCACTTCATGTTATGTTTATCATTCAGTGTGACCCTCCCGTTCAGAAAAACCTCTCCAACTCCACATAACTTCACTTTTCTGGAGATATGTGATTGTAAGAGCCAGACTAAAGCAGAGAGTCTAACGGGAGAACTACTACCTTATTACCACATTCAGCCTTTCCCGAGGTGCCCAGGATCTTTATGTTACCTTCAAATGCCAAAGAGTTGAAGAGTTACTCCCTTGCTCCAAATGTACTCCTTTCTCCTGGCAGAGCTGTCTTTCTTGTAGCTTTTCCTAATTATTGGCTGGTGCCCATCACGGTCATTACCCCAATTAAGCATTATCCGGTAACTGTTGAATGAATGAATGAACAACCAATCTACTAATAAATAGGTTTATGGGTTTCATTGCTGAGCTGCTTCACACCAAAGTGTTAATAGCTATTAGTATTTTCATTGTTGATCCCTTGGGGTTATTTGCATTTTATGGAGAAGGTGTCTTGAAGAATAATTGTTTAACCCAAATGTGTAATTCCTGACCTTTTGGCTGGCTTCTGGAGGAGGCTAAGATGCCTTTCTTACTGGTCTTCAAAACAAGTTAGTGGCTTATATGAAAACTCAATCCTGGTGACTAAATGAGGCAAATAGAAGAGAACGTTATTTTTGTGATTCCATAGAAATATAATTTTGAAGGGAATTTGGGTCTTCCAATGAGAAACAGTATGTGCCGGAATGTCTCTTTATATAGGAATAATTCTCTTTGCTATAAATGAAGTTTTTAATGAAAAAACTTATTGCTGAAGCTCAAATGAAAATATGCATTTATTCTTTCAACAATTAGGTACTTTGCATACTGCCGGTGCTGCCAGTGTTAGGGACCCAAGGGCTGACCAGGTGGCTAACCTCAGGTTGACTTTGATACACACATGATATAATTACAGTATTTATTGCTTATATTTTTACAATTACGAATAGAAACCCAAGACTGATGACGACATTGGCACTACAGTTGTTCCATTGGAACTTGGTAGGTCCCCAGTGCAGTGTTAGGCACTGGGATGGCTGTAGATGTGGGCCACAAGGTCTGACCTCTGTACTTGGTCATTTAAAAAATTAATTACAGGTAGACATTGATGCATTGTTTTGTGTATCTGTCACATAAAAATGTGACACTGTACCTCAGTGGTGTCCTCACGTAAATCAGTCAGTCTGCACTTAACAGGGTGGGATCTCAGAGATGACTGATGACCATGGCAAATATCTGAATTATATAATGTGAAATCATTGAAAAATGCAGAGGAGCCGGTGAGAAAAACTGAGATGCCATTGGCTGATCTTATAAGTAAGGCTTATGTGAAACATTTAGAAACAGCCTCCTCTGCCATCTTCCTCCACATCCGCAGTCATGTCTACACAAGGATATCTGAATCTGCAGAGAGGCAATCTTTGTTCCTAGTATAGTATCCATATAGTCTTGTCAAATTTTTCTTCTGTTTATTATTATTTTTTGTCTCGGTCTTTTGCTAGTTTTCCAAACCACTGCCTACACCACAAGACCTCAGGGAACAGATGGCATGAGACAAACTCATGCTTGTGTGGCAGCTGGAGTAGCCAGAGGGTCCAGGGTCCAGGCCTGCTCCTGGACTCCTGGCATACCGCCTCCCCCACCCCTGCTCCCAAGTCTGGGTGATCCCTAGGCCCTGTGGCTGGCCTGGGCTCTGGATGAGGGGTTGGACTGCTGGGCCTCGTCCCAGAGGAGCCCTAGTCTTGATGTTTTGTTAGTGCCGAGAAGTGCCACAGGAGAAAAAAAGCAGTGAGATGAAGGTGCTGGGACATAGGATAGCTGTAGTCCTGGGGAAATAGGTAGTAGGAACCAGAGCCTGCAAGTGACCAGAGTCAGTCGTTGTGAGGGAAGCCAGAAACATTTTCGTATGCTTCTGGTGTTCTCAGCATGAGTGTGCTTAGACTGTTTACTGAATGTCATTGACTCCATTTTTTTTAGAGATGTAATATGAAGTGAGGAAGAGAAATATTTAAAAAATCCCTTTTTTCTTTTTTCTTCCAACTGTTTGAAGGAACTCCTAAGCCTGCAGAGTAAACTAGCATTAGGATGGTTAATAAGTCTTTCTTATGGCTTTTAATATGAGCAGGCAAGGTTCCTTTTGGGATAGATTATGACACATGGTGCTAATGGAGATTAATTTGTAATGGGAGGTATTACATGTATTTGTGAGTTCTGCAAATAAGAAAGGGAGAGGGACAGAGACAGAGAAGAAGGAATGTATTCAAAAACAGAACAACCTGGAATTCAAAATAGGCTTTTGATATTTTCTTAAAGATCTAACAATCAGAATCAATCATACTTCTATTACTTTTCTGTGGAAATGAACACAAGTGCTCTTGATCACTCACAGGGCTGTATGTGTCCCTTTACACACAGGTGTCACCTCCTATGAGATTGTTGGGTGACTTTCTGACGACCCACCTCACCTGCTCACTTACCAGCTCAGTGTGCTCAGCCTGGCCCAGTTGGCTTTGGGAGCTGACTGTAAAGTGGGGAGAATGTAGTGATCAAGCAGTCCTGTGAATAAATGTAGACTTGCCTCTGAGGAGAGCCCACAAGGCAAGTATGAATGTGAGAGAGGTTCCCTACTTCCTGGGCAGGAGGTGGAGGAAGAGCTAACTGGGGACAGGTGCTCACAGTGGAGGCAGGGGAACAGCCTGGGAGGGAGTGTGGGGGTCAGGTGGATGGCAGGGTGTCCCATAGGCTGGTTAAGGGTTTTCTTTTCTGAGACTGTGTGGGATCTTGTAGGCTTTGGGAAGCCATTGAAGGGTTTGAAGTAGTGGGATGACAAGCTCTGTTTTCACTTGACCACAGTGTGGAGACTGGGCAGAGAGCATGGAGGGTCTCACTTTGCACAGATGAGGATGGCTGGGCACAGACAGGGCAAAGGCTGCTTTGAGGCTGCTCAGCTGATCTTGGGCATAGCTGGGCCTAAAACTCCAGCTGTAGTGTTTGCTTTTATAGATATATCCAATATTGTCTTCCATTCATGACCATTCTAGAACTAGATGTGTCCCTACTCTGAACTAGAGTGAACCTCACCAAACAAAAATGACCACAAGTAAGCATGAAAAAAAAAAAAAAACAACGTTGGAAAGAAATAAAACCAATTCTTATAATTTAAAAAACTCCACTGTTAACATAAAGTGGGGTCCTGTGTGAGGGGGTCAGGGAAGGTCTCATCAATCAGGTGATATTTGAGCAGGGAGCCATGGGAGTGACCCATGTGGGCACTTGGGAAGATTTCTAGGCATGGGAACTCTGCAAAGGCATTGAGGCAAGAGCTTGCCTGGAATGTTTGAGGTCATGTGGCTGGCTGGAGAGGAACAAGGGGAAGAGAGAGGGATAGGCCAGGTATGTGTGTGGGAGTGTATGTGGTCCTATAGGGCTCTGGTGAAAGGGGGCTAGTCCAGGCTTGGAGCAGAGCAATGTCTTGGCTTAGGTTTCATGACTGGAGTGAAGTGGGGTGAAGTGGGGTGATGGTAGAGGAGGCAGTTGCAGTATTGAGGCCCTAGAGATGGTGGTTCTCAAGCCAGGGTGGTCCAGGTGGACAGAATGAATCAGGACCTGGAAGGTAGAGTGGAGAGAGTTTCTAAAGGCCTGAGAAAGACAAGGGCTCACAGAGTTTTTGCCTTTTTAACTGGAGTTTTTTTCATCAGGATGGGGAAGATTAGGGAAGAAGCAGTTTTGATCATCATTTTTATTTTGAGGAGACAAATTATTATTATTATTATTATTATTATTAGTTGTAGTTGTAATCGTAGTAGTATTGGTATTTTGGTTGACTTTTATTTCTATTGTTTGTTGTCATCTTGTTTCTGCTTAACTTTTGTGCTCTTTAACCTTTTAGAAAACAGCTTACCACTTATTTAGGACGTTATAGGTGTTAATTGTTCTGAAATCAAATGAAGTTTCTCTGCAAGAAAGATTCAATTTAAAGTACTTCAATTCCTTAGGAGAAAGGGTGCTGTGTTCACTCAAGGTTTTAATGCTCACAACCATGAATTGCCCTGAATTTGGGGATAGAAAGTTTGGCTGTTACCTTCCTCTAAAAAACATCCTCCTCTATTTGAGGTGGGTCCTCTCTATGTAGTGAGTAGAATTGGCTCCTCTTTTTAATTAAGATCCCTTTCCTGGCCTTGTTATCTAAGTTACCCTCATGTGATGCCGGTTAGATGTGCAGACTGTCAGCCTCACCCTGACCCACAAATCAGAACCTGCCTTTTAACAAGGTCCTCAGGGGATTCGTGCACCTTGAAGTTTGAGATGTACTAAGTGAGAACAATTTAAAGTGTTTCTGAAGCCTTCTTGCTTCAAGGTCAGCATTTTATCAGGGCTGCTGGGTTTAATCCAGTGAATACCAGCAGATCTTTCGAGCTGCTGTGAACAGGGTCAAGTTACAGATCACTGCCAACAGTATCTCCAGCAGTCTGGCACCCTGTAGATGCTTTCTTAGACAACCCTTTGAAAATGAGATCCCTGGTAAGCTAGTGTGTGTGCCAGTATGCAATAGAGAGCCTTCTCTTTTCTAAGGAGAAGTCAAAAGTGGGGGTTGAGTGAATGGAGAGGGGAAGCCCATGTGTCCAGCACCCGGTGTTGCAGGTGCACATGCTGGGGTGAAAGGAAATTCATATTATTAAAATGAAATAGCTGTTTGGCGCACTTATTTGGAAAATATTGCCCATAGATATCAGAACTGTTTGTTGCATTTTCCTTAAACATTTCTCTTGTCAGAATGATGAGAAAATTGCTTCTGTGGGAATTCTAGAAGTACAAATTTGTTAATACCTCCTTTGACAATGGTTTGTATTCAGAGCTGTTTATGAGCTGTCACAAATCATTTCCAGTTAAAATGTGCTGCCATTAACTCAAGTATTGATGGAAGAGTCTGGGAGGATATGCACAGCCACAAAGCCTCAGCTCAAGAAGAGCTTAAGTATGTGTGCTGTGGGTCTTGTTTTTAAATAGATGAATTGAATTGTCAAGAGTGAAAATGGACTGGTTCCTTCGGAAAAGTTCTGTTTTGAAAATCTTTTAATGATCATCAGAAGCCCATTATTAAGGCATAAGTTTGAGATTTAGCCGTTCTTTTGATGGACAGGATAGAGAGGAATTCAATGCGCTTCATTTTTTTTTTTTTATATGTGTCCTTTTGTTCTTTTATTATGTTTGTCAGACTCAGGGATGGTGCTATTAGCTCATTATGATAAGGACGTGGCATGCAGTTGTTTTCCCCGCTAATAATGGTGGATTTTCCCTGATCGGTCTGCCCCACCTCATCCACCTTGTGCTTGTGGCTGACATTTGCAAGGGCTGGGGTTCAGAGTGCAGCCTGTGACCTTGTGAATTGTGAGAAACCAAATGATCATATGGGGTATTTTTTTTATGAGTCTGGATGTTTTATAGCAGTAGTTCTCCACTGGAGGCAATTTGATTCCCACAGGACTATTTTTTATTGTCATAACTGGGAGGCAAGAGGCATTACTGGCATCTAGTGGGTAGAGCCAAGGGATATGTGTCCTACAATTCACAGGACAGCCCCTACAAAGAATTTATTCAGCTCCAGATATTAGTAGTAGCTCCAGATATCAGTAGTGCTGAGGCTGAAAATCCTTGCTTTAGAGTTATTGACAATTTTGATAGATGGATAAAAGTGGGTAAAGATTAGAACATATACTTTGGCCAGATAGTGTTAAAAAGATGTCCGATCTCCAGTGTCTGTTTCTATTTTTTCATTTGTTTACTTAATATTCAGAAAAGAAGTTTCACTATCCAAATCCATTTTTTTCAACCAGGAGAGATAGTCACAACCTGCTGAGGTCTAAATGGGCAGACTCCTTCATCATAGGTAGCTCTACTTTTCTTTTGTGCTTTCAGACATTTTGCTTGACAGTGAAGAAGCACATCTCTAAAGGGATGGGAGAGGTTTTCTTTTTTAAGCTCCTGATTTGCCTTAATCAGTGATTTCTATGAAATCCCTTTTTGTTAGCATTAAAATGGAATCTGCTTATATAAAATACACATTGGGGATAATGATGAAAATACTAAAAATGTGATAAATTTTTTATGATGATTTAGGATTAGTAAATTTGAATATTTACTTAAGTTTTGCTTTCATGAATTCAAAATTCAGGTTTCTTTAAACAAGTCTTTAAAATAACTAGAGGGAAGTTCAGGTAATGGGATAATCTATCACCTGTGTACTGAAGGTTAAACTTTTTTTCACAATTGCCCTTCCTCTCTTTTACCAGGTCCATTGGAAACTTTTGCGATCTGATTATACCTTATAGAAATTTGTAATTGATATATTTTTTGTTCATTAATTCAGTCTTTAGGCCAATAATATTTCTTTCTACCGTTACCAAGGCCTTGGTTTGGTCTCTTATGATACAGATTTCCTCTTTCCTTAGCTAGATTACTGGTAATATTCAAATAGGGCAGAGAAAGGATTAGGCCAAAACAACTAGCCTTTTATCCTCTGTAAAACAAAGTCTTCCCAGAAAATGCTCTCTAAAGGGGATTCATAGTTTTAATCCAGAATGGATAGAAGCTGCCACCACATACAACTTCTGGGCTCAGTGTGATGGCAGACCAGTGAGTTCCCAGAGCAGGTTATAGTTTATCATTTTATGCTCAATTCAGGATGACAGTGTGTTCCTGAAACAAACTCTGTTTTTGGAGGCTGTTGTTTTCCTGGACTAGTACAATTTCACACCACCAAGTGAAGGGTGAATTTGCATAGTTTGTGGCTGCCTTCTGATTTCTAATTGACTTTTGGGTAAAATGAGTTTTAATACTAAATTGTCTCACAGTTATAACTCTTAGGTACTAAATAAAAGAAACCAAAAGACTTAGAATGTTCTGTTTCTATACCATACGTTGTTGTATGATTTTAATTCATTTTCTTCCTATTGTTTCTTTAACTTTTTTTTGATTCTATCATCTATCTGTCTGTCTATCTATCTGTCTGTCTATCTATCTATCTATCTATCTATCTATCTATCTATCTAATCATCTATCATCTTACTCATAAAACTCAAGGGGCATTTGTTCTACCTTCCCCTTAAAGAGAATTTATTTTCAAATAATTTTCTAAGAGTACATACTGCTTTTCATTAAAGGTCATTGCTTTAACCTACTGATTTTCAGTGTCAGTTGAGTGGCCTATGTGCCAGCCCATGTGTCACAGCTTTGGAAAAGCACTCTGCTGCCTTGAGCTGCTTTCTGACCACAGCACCATTTTCTCTCTTAGCGGACTGCTCCCTTGATGTCTGTGAACACAGTACCTTCTCTAGCTTTTCAGCAGTCCCACTGAAAGCTCTGAAGCCTTTCTCTGCCTTAGGAAACTGACTGGAGAAGATTGTCTTTTATGTACTGTCACAACAGACTTAAGTGTATTAGAGGGCTTTGCAAATCCTTCTCTAATCTATTTTGACAAATAGCTGAATAGTATTGATTTTATATGAACTTGGCCAAATCTGATCATGTTTGGAGCGAAGGGGTGTATCTGACAATTAGTGGGAAATGGCGATATTCTAAAGTATAGTATTTTTGTGATTAAGCCAATTATTTTTTTCTCCATATTATGTTATTTGTTGTTGCTATTCTTTCTCTCACTGTTTCTGTCCCTCCTTGCAGATGTCTTTCTTTCTAGAACTTAAATTGTCTTTTTTGACCTTCTGTCTCATAGACATGAATGATCACCTGTACCCATCTGACTTTGAATTCCTCCTGTTATGTTACTTGACTAAAAGGAGCTATCTAGCCTTGGTTTGAACCTTTCTAAAGACAAAGAGCTCATCACTACTAGATACAGACCATTTTGAGGACAGTACAGCAGCTGGAAACCTCCCTAGACAGGGTTGAAATGTGCCTGCCTGTGGCCTTCCTTGGCCTATGATTCAGAGCAAGGTTTGCTTTTCTTCCACATCAGCCCTGCAGATATTTGAAGATATGATGCCCCACCTGACCTTCCTCTTTCCAGATTGGACAGCTCAGCTTGCTTTCATGTTCCTTCTCTGTCACATTGACAGCCCCTCTGTTTTCCTCTTCTAGACAAAGGTGTGCTTACCAAATGGTGGTAGGAGTGTTTTCCAGAGCCCAGCTATGATGCACAGTGTTTTAGTGTGGCAGGCTTGACGAGGTGATGAGAGCATTAGTGAGGCTGAGATGCTGGGGCACTTAATCCTGGTTCCAGTGACAGCAAAACTCTGCCCCAACATCCCATTTACTGCTAGAAATACATACCAGTAGGTTCTTGCTTTTCTGCTTGCAAGATGATAGATTTTCTTTGTATTATTTACAAAGAAAGAATGTGGATTCTTAGCCAAAGACTTAGATTCCTAGTTCCTGGTGAACCAGGAATTGTTAGAGCTCTCTGAGGCTGTTCATTTATAGGAAGATAATTTCAAGAAAATGTTCTGCCTTGAACAAGGTATATCTCAGCAAATGTTTGTAAAAATCCCTGTTTAGTTCAAGAGTGGGCTAAGAATCTTTGCTATTGGTTTCACTCTTCAGAGTGTGTGTGTGTGTGTGTGTGTGTGTGTGTGTGTGTGTGTGTGTGTGTTGTGGGGGGTGGTTTGCTTTGGCAACATCCTAAAGGCAACATTGATTAGGCCCAAAGAGCTAGTGAGAATACTACCTGTAAATTAACCTTGTGGGTAGAAACTTAGATGATGTTGTTAGAAAGTGCAGTGTTTCTATCTTACTTTTGAATTTCAGGGATGAGCTCCAGGATTTGTTAAGACCTCATCTATACTGAAGACTGCCAGAGAGTTATGGCTCTTCTGGCCACAGAGTCATTCCAGTTCTATATACAGAACCTGTACTGTGTGTGCATTGGGAAGGGGGGCATGGCGGGGACTGTCAATGCAGGACTGTGAATGCAACTGGGCCTGGGAGACTAAAGAGGATGTGATGAAATGGGGGTGATACTGAGGGAATGAGAGGGCCCACATGTAGTTTTGTACACAGGGACTGAACTCTGAGACGTGCCCATTGTGTGCATTTGTCAATGCCATGTGCCAGGCTTCCCATCTGCATTATAGCAGAGCTCACGGTAGCCTTGTGAGGGTAGTGAGGGCACCAGATCCAGAGACCCAGGCTCATGAAGGCAGGAGCTGGCCAGGAGAAAGATAGTGACTTGTGGTGACACTTCCCTCCATTTGCTGGTTCAAATCCCAGTTGTACCCATTGCCAGCTGTGTGATCTTGGATGATTCACTTGACTTTCTTATTTAAAAATTTTAAAAATTTTAAAAAATAATTAAAAAATTTTCAATTACCATTGACATACAATATTATATTAGTTTCAGGTGTAAAACATAGTGATTAGACATTGATATAACTTATGAAGTGATCACTCAGAAAATCTAGTACTCTTTTGACACCATATGTAGTTATTACAGTATTATTAACTACATTCCAAATGCTATACTTTATATCCTTATGATTATTTTGTAACTACCAATTTGTATGCTTAATCCCCTCCCCCTCCCTCTTTCCCCCTAAACCCATCTCACAATCCTACAGCCATCAAAATGCTCTCTGTATCTATAGGCTTGTTTCTGTTTTGTTTGTTTATTTATCCTGATCTCTAGATTCCACATATAAGTGAAATCATGACATTTGTCTTTTTCTATCTGACTTACTTCACTCAGCACAGTACCCTCTGAGTCCATCCATGCTGTTGCTGATGGCAAGATTTTCATTCTTTTTTGTGGCTGAGTAATGTTCCATTGTATGATCTCTTTATCCATTCATCTACTGATGGACAATTAGGTTGCTTCCATAACTTGGCTGTTGTAAATAATGCTGCAATGAACATGTGGATGCACACGTCCCTTTGAAGTAGTGTTTTGGGTTTCTTCGGATAAATACCCAGAAGTGGAATTGCTGTGTCTGTCTTTGTCTCTTGTTATAGCCTTTGTTTTAAAGTCAGTTTTGTCTGGTATAAGTATTGCTACCCCAGCTCTTTTTTTCTCTTTTCCATTTTCATGAAATATCTTTTTCCATCTGTTTACTTTCAGTCTCTGTGTGTCTTTCGATCTGAAGTGAATCTCTTATAGGCAGCATGAATAAGGGTCTTGTTTTCTTATCCATTTGGCCACCCTGTGTCTTTTGTTGGAGCATTTAATTTACTTGCATTTAAAGTGATTATTGATAGGTATGTAGTTATTGCCATTTTATTATTCATGTGTTTGGTCTTTTTCTCCTTCTTCTTAAAGAAGTCCCTTTAACATTTCTTTTAATACTGGTTTGGTGGTAATGAACTCCTTTAGCTTTTTCTTGTCTGGGAAGCTCTTTATCTGTCCTTTGATTCTAAATGATAGCTTTGCTGGGTAGAGTAATCTTGTTTGTAGGTCATTGCTTTTCATCACTTGGAATTTTTTGTGTTAGTCCCTTCTGGCCTGCAAAGTTTCTGTCGAGAAATCAGCTTATGGTCTTATAGGAGCTTCCTTGTGGGTATCTAACTGCTTTTCTCTTGCTGCTTTTAAGATTCTCTCTTTGGCATTTTAAATATGATGTGTCTTGGTGTGGGCCTCTTTGAGTTCATCTTGTTTGGGACTCTCTTTGCTTCCTGGACTTGTATGTCTATTTTCTTTGCCATGTCAGGGAAGTTTTCTGTCATTATTTCTTCAAATAGGTTTTCAATCCCTTGCTCCGTCTCTCTTCTCCTTCTGGTACCTCTAGATGTGAATGTTGTTATGCTTGATGTTGTCCTAGAGGTCTCTTAAACTGTCTTCATGGTTTTTTTTTTTTGATTTTTGTTTTTGTTTATACTATTCTGATTGGGTGTTTTCTGCCCCCTTACCTTTCAAATAGCTGATTCAATCTTCTGCTTTATGTAAGCTACTGTTGATTCTCTGTAATGCATTCTTCATTTAAGTTATATTATTTTTCATTTCTAACTGGTCATTTTTATGTTTTCTATCTCCATTTTTATGTTCTGTCTCTTTGCTGAAGTTCTCATTGGGATCATTGAGCCTCCTTATAACCAGTGTTTTGAACTCTGCATCTGGTAGATTGCTTGTCTCCATTTTTCTTAGTTCTTTTTCTGAAGCTTTGTTCTCTTCTTTCATTTGGGACATGTTTGTTTGTCTCTCTGTTTTGGCTGTCTCCCCTTGTTTGTTTGTTTGTTTGTTTTTTGTATTAGGTAGGGCTGCTATGTCTCCCATTCTTAGTAGAGTGGCCTTATGTTGTAGGTGTCCTGTGGGACCCAGTGGCACAGTCTCTCTGGTGACCTGAGCCAGGTGTTTCTGTTATGTTCCTGTGTGAGTTGTTAGTGCCCTCTTGTTGTAGTTGAGCCTTGGTTGCTGTTAGCACGTCAACGGGAGGCAGTGACTCTCAGGCTGATTGGTTGTGAAGACTGGCCATGACTACAGTAGAGGAGCTGTTGTGCAGAGGCTGACCCTATGGAGTAGAATTCGCTTTTGCGAACTCTGGTGCCTGCTGAGTCTGCCCTTTGGGTGTGTCATTTGTGGAGGTGGTTGGGTGATGCTCTGGTGTGGTCTGAAGCCGGCCTCTAGGTGTGTTGTTTTGGGGGCCTCTTGGGAGGGGCTCTGTTGCAGAGCAAGGTCAGCTATTGCCTGTGCCTTGCCTGGGGCCACTTGGTATGAGCTACAAGGTGATCTGCAGATGGTTTCCACTTGTGCTGGGCTTGGAGGTGCGAGGGAGAGGCTAATCAGGGAACTAGTCTTACTGACAGTAGTGCCTATCTTGGGGCTGCTTAGCAAGAGGTACAGGCCATGTTGAGGGCAGATGCTGCTTGTTTGGGGTTTGTGAACCTTTGAGAGTTTTTGGGAAAGTCACCTACATGAGCCAGGAGAAGCTGTTTGAAGGGAAAAGCTAGTGGTAGCAGCTTACATGGGTCTACAAGTTGGATGGGACAGAGTCTTGGGGCGTCATGGGGGTGGTGCAACCGATGTTAGCAAGGTTGATGGAGACTCAGATTTGGTGCCCTCCTGAGTGTGTAGGATGGGTAGTGGGAGGGCTCAACAAAGAAACAGTGGCTTCTCTCAGCACTTCTATTCAGAGAAAGCTTCACTTCCAGTCCTTGCCCTGAAGCCAGATAATTCGGTTTCTCCTCATATGCCTCTGGTGCCTTTTGAACTGCTGCCCTAGCACTGGAGCTCAGAATGAGTGAGTTTATCAGTGAGTAAATATGTGCTCAGGCACTTTAAAAGGAGAACCTAGAACTACAGCCACCTTCCATTTCACTCAGCCATAACCTTCACTGGTTTTCACAGCCAGAAGTTGTGAGGCCTTGTCTTTCTTACACTGGAACCCTGTGCAGGGGAGCCTGGTGCTGGGCTTGGGCCCATTGCTCCTCAGGGGGACTTCTGCAGCCGAGATATCCCTCCCATTTTTTAATGACCACACATAGGTATGACTAGCTCCTTTTGCATCTCCACCCCTCCTATCAGTCTTTATGTGGCTTCATCTGTATGTCCTTAGTTATAGGACTTCTGTTCAGCTAGACCTCAGGCAGTTCTCAATGATGGTTTTTCTGTTATTTAGTGGTAATTTTGAAGCCATCATGGGAGGAGGAGAGGACTGCATGCCTACTTTGCCCTCTTGACCCTCATAGAGTTCTTATAAGGATTTTCAGAGTTAATAATATAAAGTGCTTACAACCACTTACAACCGATAAGGTGGCCTATCCTAAGTGTTATGATTATAAAGACCCAGGCCTGTCTGAGTACATTACTACTCTATTCGAAGGTCATTACTGAGGTATAGCTGAACTTCAGGTTCTCCCATAATAGTAATCTTATTTCATTTAATGAAGCACAGACAGCACGACTTTAGAATTTTTGGGGAAACTGTAATATAACCCTGGAGTAAGTCTAAGGCAGTTGTTGAGTGCAGGTTGGTGTGAGAGAAGGCTGTGTAATGTGCTGTGTTGGAGTCAGGGAGAGGGACTTGTTCTAGCTCCTTCCTTCCTCTCTGCATATCCAATCTCCGTATCACCATGTCCTGTGACTTTACTTCTGAATATTTTTTCACATGACCTTTTCCATTTCTACATGTAGTACTGCCTTAGATTTATACTGTTTCTTTTTTGGGCTTTTGCAACAGTCTCTGTATGGATTTCTCTGTCTTTGACTTCTGATTTTTCCTTCTCATCTTTATATGTCCTTCCCTGTACTTTAGAGCTCAGACTTTCGTATGTGTCAGTATCACCTGGAGGGCTCCTTAAAATTCAGAGTTTCTGATTTGGTAGGTATACAGTAGAGCCTGGGGCTTTGAATTTCTCACGTGTTCCTAGGGGATGCTGATGCTTCTGGTCTGGGACCCATTTCTGAGAACCACCACTCCAGTTACATGGCCTATTCCAGTTATGGCTGACCTTGCTTCAAAATATAAAGGCTGGACTTGCCTGTGTGGCCACTGGGTCACTGTGGTCTGGCTTGGGTCTCTGTCTCCAGTCCCCTCTCCCACTACTCCCCATTTCACAACATTTCTCTAGTGACACTCAACAGACCATGCCCTTCCCAGCTCTTGTGCCTGGAACGCTGCCCTCTTCCATTTGTGCAGCACGGATGTTACTCAGAGAGATGTTTCTGGGCTCATAACTTGTTTAAATGTGTAACAGGAATGAATTATTCCATTGCACTCAGGGGCAAGACATGCCACATCTCTGTTTTTCTAGAGCAAGTAAATCTCATTTGAGCACTGACTCACCAAGAAAGGTAAAATTGCTTATATCAGTCTTTTGGGGATGGAGTGTGTACCCCGGGACTTGTCAGTCACCCACTGCATGCACTTCATTGTTATTGGTGGCGTACTCATGAATGGAACACTTGCTTGATGCTCAGTCGGGGTCTTCTGAAGTTACTGTTGTAAGAGTGGGCCGCCTGGTGCCAGTCCTAGAGAACCTTTGCTCAGCTGCTCTATGGAGCCTTCTCAGCCTGCTTTTCTGTCTCCATCTTTTCCAGCTCTTCTCCTGTAGCCTCTAAATGGGAAGCTTCCTTTCATACTTCCTCAGATAAGTCAGTTTAATTTGAGTTTGACCTCTTTTTCAGATGATGGTATGTTTAGGAATTTTTTAGAAATGATTGTTAAAAATGCAGATTCCTAGACCCTATCCCAAGAGATTCTGACTCAGGAGTTGAGATGGTGCCTAAGAGTATATGCTTTAATAAGAATGCTGGGCACTTTTGCTGTAGTTGTTCTGGAAGTCATGTGGCAAGTAACACCCAGACCTCATCCCACCTTCTCCTTTGGACCCAGAAACACAAAAGGCCATTTTGCTATGAATAGTTAAATCATTCTGTTGCCTACCTCGATTTTCATGAGTAGACTGTGGACTCCTTGAGGGCCAGGCATATGCTATATTTCTTCACAAAGCCTGGTGCCTCAGACTCAATACTGATGTTTGCAGGAATAGTCTTGGAGACCAGTGCATGCTGCAAACTGAGTAAGGAACCAAATTCAGGGTTTTACCTTTTCTTTTCTTTGTGGCATCATGCGTCTGTGTCTAGAGATCAGGAGAATTCTGACGGTCTCTGATGGCTGCCCTCTTCAGTTCTGGGCTTCTAGTTGGCTGAGAATGAGTTGTTTTTTAATTGACAAAATTGAGAAAGCTTTTACATGGAAGGAAGGGAGCTGCTTTAAACTGAGCCCAGCCCTGAAGTCCTGGCTAGACTCCTGGTCACATCCCTGGAGCCCTGTCCCCACTCCACCCCTTGGAATTGCCTTCAGGGTGTTAGCTACAGTTTTGAACACAACCTCAAAGGATGGTGAATCACTGACTTGGTGCAGAATTGAAACGAACAGAATTCAGAGTAAGAGCAATATTAAAAGTTGCAATTATTTAAGTTCCAATGAAATTGAAAACCTTCTCTGCTAACTGAATGGTAGATCCACTTTCATATGGAATCTCATCCTTTTAATAATCTCATTTTCAGAGTTCTGGTCTAGGTCTATGGTTTCTGTGGCAAGGGAATGGTTGGTAAAAATATTCTCAGACTGCAATTCCAAATTATGAAGATGACTTCTAAAATTGTGTAGTAGTCTTTAGTTATACCTATATTTGCAAAATATACTTTTACTTGAAAGGGCCAAATAATTAAATGTATTAGAAACATTTTTTTTTGCATGAGATTATGTAGAGTAATACATTTAAGATTATCAGAGAAATATTTGCTACTTTTGAAAACTCTACTTCCAGTCACTTTGTGTGTGTGTGTGTGTGTGTGTGTGTGTGTGTGTGTGTACGCACACAAATAGGCTTGTAGCATTAATGGTTATCAAAAGAGTGATATGGCTTATTTATTTTGAAACCATCAGCACTAACTCTGCCTGTCACGTGTTGTGTCAGGATTTGAGAAGAATGAGGAGTTTTATCAGGATAAAACTGAAGTTTTCCAGGGGAAAAGCCTATGCATGATAATTCGCTTTCTAAAACAACCTGTGCAGTGTGTACCTGCTTGAGAGGAGCTGTCTGTTTTTGCTCAGATCTAGCTCCTATGGCTGTATAGCTTGAGATGAATAAATCTCATTTCTGCTGTAGTATGCAGCTCAGCTTCTTCACTTGTTCATTCTCATCTTTGCTTCCCTGGGAGATTGAAGCCTGAGGTAGTGGAACCTCACTAGGACTGATGTAGTGGAGACCATGCACATGTAAGCATTGTCCAGCAGCTTTCCTTGGGCCCATGGTAACAGCTTGCCTTGCGATGAGAACTAACACGTCACGAACTGTTCTTTCTGAGCTTTGATTTATGTAATGTGCAGACCAGTACATTCTTTCATCAAGCTTTTTTATTCTTATACTTTCCAAGATGTGCATGGAGAGAGATTTTCCTCTTAAGGCTAAGATCACAGCATTATACTGATTTCTATTGTTTTCATCATCACCTGGCAGAATATTTCGTATCTTTGTTGATGGATTGCAGACAGTGCTGACTCTTTGCCTTTCCTTTCAGTCCATTCTCTTTCCTGTGCCTCAGTTTTCTCCTTCACCCTCTTCTCTCATTTGGTTTCCTTCTTCTTGCTTTCTCCTCTTGGCTTGACCTTTCTCCTTTCCTCTCCCCTCTCCTTCCTGTTCCTGGCAGCCATTGTAATGGCGAATTTAGCCAATCATATTGTGTGTTAAGGTCTTGTGGCTGTAATTATTTTCCTTCTCACAAAAATTCCAGTTATTTGAATTTCCCAGCTGTTTGGATTCTGGCTAAGTAGGACTTAATTTCATCTGAGGATCTGAAAACATGGTGCTTATTGGTCTCTATGTGCATATCTGAGTTTACTGTTGAAGATGCCAAGGAAAGGAGATATTTTAATGAGTCAGTGGATGCAAAATATTATGCTTTCAAAATTACTTTTCTGCCTAGTGCTCAGCAGCTGAAGGATACTGCCTACCAGGTTTGTAGCTTGAATTTTTCTGTAGTGTTGTTTTACTAAAGACAGTTCATGCTTTTCTTCCTTTAGCTTCCCATTCTCTTACATATGTCATTAATTTTAGATTGTACTGATATCTTAAAGGCTAAAGTAATGCACAAAGTAAAACTCTAAAGTGTTTAGAAGCTATGCAGTTTATAGTATAAACCAGTAAAAATTCTTAACAAAGTTAGTGGTTTGGAAGGATTTTCATGAGAACTCCTTCAGCTAAAAGGTAGTAAATTCCTTAAAATAACTAAGCATTGGCTTATAACAAGGTCATTGTTTGGCAGTGTTCACATTTTAAAAACTTTCCAGAGCTACGAGGAGAAAATGATTCTGAGATAATATAGCAATTTAAAAAATAAAGACGATAAATTAACATTTGCCTTATTTGCCAAGGATTGATTTCCCTTTTTCCCAACTTTTTACCACACATTCTGGATACCTTGGACCATGTGAAGAACTAGAAGATTAGTTTTACTTTTTTTTTTTTTTTAATTGAAATTAGTTTTGCAGAAGTGGAAATTTGGTAGTAAGTATAGAAACTAGCAAATCAGTTTACAGTGTTCTGTACTTTTTAGTTTAATGAAACCCACAAGAATGAAGAAAGACTGTATGATTTCAAAAAGAGAATGCTGTACTACTGTAGGTTTTGCCTTTTCTGGAATTTTAATTTTATCCTTATTAATTCAGTAGCATGTAGAATGGCATGTTCAGACTTTAGTTGGTTAATAGTGGCTACCAAATGGGTAGAATTTCAACTCTTTATAGTTATTTTTTGATGATCTCATGGAGAAAATGCTGGGAAATATTTTCTAAGAATGGTATAAAATGAGGAGGAACATGGTAATTAAAACGAACAAACAAAACTGTGACCTAATGGAATATAAGCAATTGGCTTACATAATATTATATAATAACAGTCTTTACAATCAGACATTGTATTCTGAACTTGACCTTTAATGAGGTAGTATAAGCATGTATCTATTTTCATTTAAAATGACAAGTTAATGTGGGACTATCCGTGTCTCATATTAATTAGAGTCTCTGTGTTCCTTTCAAATAAAATGGGGTAGATAGACATTTATTTAAATGATGATTTCATCATTAATATATGTTTTTCAGCCTGTAGGAGCCCAGTGAGCCCATTTGACATAACATGGCCCAGTTTTAGTGTATCCAAGTTGGTAGTATCTGAGTTATTTCCAAATAAATGTCCTCTTTTCATTGTTAGACAGATTATATGCTTTTGCACTAGACCTTGTCCTGCTTTTTAAGTCAGTTTCCTCTCTGAATTTTTTTGCTCCCTCACTTGGGTGCTGTCCTCCACTCTTCCCAGATGGCCCCTTCCATCATTCCCACTGACAGGCTGCCATCAACTGAGGCCCACGTTAACATGCTTGTGGATGTCACCTAAACACCTGCCTTCATAGCAGGTGCTCTCTGTTGAGGGGTCTGTTCTGTATTTGAACACACATTTTTAGGGGGCTAAGGTGGGGTACTTTGATCCATAAACCACCGAGGACTGTCTAGTGTTTTGTTACTGGACCACTACATTGGCATCCCCTGGGAGGCTGTTAGAAATGCAGAATCTTGGGGTTCACTGCAGACCTGCTCAGTCTGAATCTGTCCTGCATTACAGTGCAAAGTAGTGCTTATACTGGGCCTATTTTAATGTCTACTTACAAGTTTATCAAAGCAATGAGAGGCAAAGGCAAGGATCCTTTAGCAGTAGAATGTGTTTTTATTAAACTATTTCAGAATACTGGGTCTCAGGCTTTATTTGAAAAGTTTATGCACAGATAGTGCGGATGGAGTGAGTTCTATTTGGCTCCAGCAGAGAACAGTTAGGTCCTTTCTGTTTCTGATTAGTCCATGAGTCTTGCAGGGCAGTACTGTAAAGGATTGTCCTTCAGGACACTCTAAAGTTTCACTAGTAGAGTTTGCTCTGCTCTGCAGGCTGGGAGGGTTGGTGGACAAAGGGAGAGACAGCCTATGTTGTGATGAATATGGTGTTAGTCATTCGTTAATAATTATTAATTAATTAAATGCATTAATTATTTAAGTACTTAGACCAGTGTTTTAGAACTGCAGGTCACAACTCATTGGTAGGTCATGAAATCATTTTAGTGGGTCACAACCAGCACTTAAAAGTGATCTGCAATAGAAAAGAAGATATAGTTCACATAGTAAGGCTAAGACTGTTTTTAGAAACTTTAAAAAAGTTATACATGTGGAGGAGGAAGATGGCTAGGTAAAAGCAGGGTTCACCTCCTCCCAGGTACACATTGAAATTACAACTAAATTATAAAAAACCCAATATAAAGAATCATCTAAAGTCCAGCTGATCATAACGCGTACATCTGATAATGTAAAGAAGATGCCACATTGAAGCTGGTAGGAGGGGCAAAGTTGTGAATCTGGCTAGACCCGCACCTGAGGGTGTTGGAGGATCACCGGGAGGGAGAGTGAGTCTGCAGAGGCTCCCCTGAAGGAGAGGGGGATCCTAGACTCATCCAGGGGCTCCCCAGCTGAGGTTCCCAGCCGAGGGTCCCTGCCCAGGGACGAGGAATTCTCAAAAATTCTGTAAAAATCAAAGGGGATTCCGGCCATCTGAGTGAGATAGAAGGAGATTGAAACCCTTTAAAGGGCGCACGCAAGGCTTTCTTGCCTGTGGACACTCACCTGGGACACTGTCGGTGGGTCAGAGGCTCATGCAAGATTCATACCGGGAAAGACTGCATTGCATTACCTGGCACCAGAATAAGGGCTGGACAGGCAGCTGCCATTGTGCCTTAGTTGGGTCCCACTACGGAGCAATCTATGGACTGCTCCAGTGTGCCCTTGCAGATGCCTCCCACAGGTCCATTAGGAAGCACTGGCCTGAGGAAATCACCCAACCTGCAGATTGCCCAGGGCTTTCGTTGCTGGGTGGCTGCCACGCCCTGTATCAATTCAGGGACAAGCATTCTCTTCAAGCAGCCAGTGCTGTGAGCGGGCATTTCGGAGACAGTTTCAGGCAGAAATGGGGAGCTATGAGCCAGTCCCAGACAGCAGCTGGTCTTGCTGTGATTTGAGACTTTTGTGGGATTACGCTAATGGTAACTGAGGTTGCAGCAAGACTGAGGCTGTATTGATCTCATTGCCATTGTCTCCCTAAGACCAGGACCCACCCAACCCACAAATTGCCTCAGACAGCCCATCGACAGACCACTGCCACTGCCCTGCCTCTCTTCTGTCTTGCAGTCTGCACAGGCAACAAACTTTGGCTATCCCAGTGCGGGCATTGCAGGGAAATCAGTTGCAGGCAGACATCTGCTGCTTGCAAGAGCTGCAATATTGTGTAGAGGGAATGCAGGGGTCTGTGGGACCGCCCTAGATAGCAGCTGGTCTCACTGTGATTTGTGACTACAGCAGGAATGCGCAGGCACAGATGTTGCAGCAAAATTGAGGCTGTATTGGCCTGATGGCCCTTGTCTCCCTGAGATCCCCCTTCACCCAAGCCACAAAGTGCCTACAGCCCATTGACAGGCAGCCTTCCCCCTGCCCTGCTCTTTTTTGGATTTGCGCATTCTGCACAGGCAACAGACCTTGGCTAGGGCAGTGAGTACATTTCAGGGAAAATGGTTGTGGGCAGACCACTGCTGCCTGTACGAGCTGCATTATCTCTTGGGGGGAATCACAGGGGTCTTTGGGATTGCCCCAGACACTAGATTGTCTTCCTATGATCTGGGATTACTGCAGGAATGTGTAGACACAGACATTGTAGAAAACTGAGGCTATTGGCTTGACAGTCCTTGACTTCTTGAGATCCTGCCCCATCTAATCCACAAAATGCTCATGGCACATTGATAGGCAGCTGACCCTTCCCTGGGGTGGCACATTCTGTGCAGTCAACAGACCTCAGCCAGCAAAGTGAGCTAAGTTCAGGGAATACAGTGACGGGAAGATCACTGCTGCCAGCATGAAGTACAGTATCGTTTGGTCAGATCTCAGGGGCTTTGTGGGCCCATTACAGACAACAGTAGCACATGCAGTGATATCTGACTTTGGAGGGAGCCCGCAGTCCTGTCTGCAAATCAGGTGCCATGTAGGTTTGACGGCCCCATGCCTCACTGAGATGACGTCCCACCTAACCCACAAATTACTGTGGCAATCCTGCTTCCAGGCAACTCAGTCCTATCCTGTGCTTTCTTTAGGTCATGAATTCAATAGCAAACAGAAGCACTCAGTTCGTGCAGCCCACACACTGCCAGTTCATCTGGGAGAAACATTTGGTGGCAGGCCACAAACTCACACCCATGAGCTTCAGTAATTCTTAAACAGAGTCAGGTGTTTGCAGGCCCGAAGTGGGCAGCAACTGGCCTTGCTACAATTGGAAACTTGTACAGGTAGCAACAGAGACAGTGCTGGTATGTAAACTGACACCATAGTGGCAGGGGAAAAATTGCTCAATAGATCCAGGAGACTCCTGAGGTCTCTGTATCACCCAACATGTATATCACCCAGAGGCTCTTCCAGTTTCAGAGACTTAAGAAAACTGACAGACAATGTCAAGCCTTGAGCACTGGTCCTTCTGTTAAACTGCCCTAGGTCAGGAACAGGGGAAAACCGGACCTCGGCCTACAGCATTGTCTTTTCCACTTACCTATAGATCCAGCATAGGCAACAACCATCTGTGAATCACTTTGTAGCTCTCACCAGGTAGCCCTGAGCAATCAAAGGCAATGGCTGACCTTGGTCTTCCGGGGAGCCCCACCAAAAGTGCTACAAAACCAGCGCATCTGGAGGCTGGCACTAGATCACAACAAAGCATCTCCAGACTAGTCCCATAAGTGGTACACACAGAAAGTGTCCTCAACAAGCACACAAGCCTGCTAGGGAATATCTTGCTCAGTGTGGTCAACCCCCACACAGCAACTCTTGCCCTGTGGGTGCAGCCAGTTCCCACAATTAGCCCGAGTGTTAATCCCATCCATTGATGTACTAACACCAATAAAGGCTTAGCTGCAACAGAAGATCACATACAACTCACACAAAGATCACTTCTAGAGCTCCCGGTCAGGGAATCAGGGAGAGCGTGCCACTGGACCACACAGGACACCTTCCACATAAGGCCATCTGTCCAAGGCTGAGAAACGAAACAATCATTCCTAACACATAGAAATGAACACATAATAAATGTGTTCATTTATTATGGGGCTAATAAAATGAGAAAACAAAGAAACATGCCACAAATGAAACAACAGGAGAAAACTCCAGAAAATAAGCTAAATGGAATAGAGGCAAGCAACCTATCAGAGTCTGAGTTCAAAATAGTGGTTATAAGAATGCTCAATGAACTTAGGGGGAGAATGGATGAGCTCAATGAGAACCTCAGCAGAGAGATAGTAAGCATAAAAAAGGACATAGAAACCATAAAAGAGAGCCAGACAGAAATGAAGAATACACTAGAAGAATTCAACAGTAGATTTGAAGAAGCAGAAGATTGAATCAGTGAACTGGAAGACAAGGTAGCAGAATACACTCAATCAGAACAACAAAAAGAAAAAAGAATTTAAAAAATGAGGATAGTTTAAGAGCTCTCTGGGACAACATGAAGGAGAACAATATCTGCATCACAGGATTACCCAAAGGAGAAGAGAGAGAACAAGGGATTGAGAGAGAACGCTCTGTTTAAAGAAATAATGACAGAAAACTTCCCTAATCTGGCAAAGGAATTAGATATACAAGTTCAGGAAGCACAGAGTCCCAAACAAGAGGCATTCAAACAGACCCACACCAAGACACATCATAATTAAAATACCAAAGGTGAAAGACAAAGAGAGAATCCTAAAAGCAGCGAGAATGGCAACTAGTTACTTACAAGGGTAAGAGTTAGTTACAAGGGTAACTAGTTACTTACCCATAAGAATGTCTGCTGATTTTTCAATGAAAACTTTGCAAGCCAGAAGGGACTGGCAAGAAATATTCAAGGTTATGAAAAACAAGACTCTGCAACCATGAATACTCTACCCAGCAAAGCTTTCGATTAAAATAGAAGGTGATATAAAGAGCTTGCCAGACAGGGAAAAGCTTAAGGAATTCATCACCAACAAGCCAGTACTATAAGAAATGTTAAGGAGACTTCTGTAAAAAAGGAAGAGATAAAAAAGAAAAAAGATAAAACAAATATGAATAATAAAATGACAGTAACTGTGTACCTATCAATAATGTCTTTAAATGTAAATGGATTAAATGCTCCAATCAAAAGACATGGGGTAGCTAAATGGATAAGAAAACAAGACTCATGCATATGCTGTCTACAAGAGACTCACTTCAGATCAAATGACACTCACAGACTGAAAGTAAAGGGATGAAAAAAGATATTTCACTCAAGTGGAAACAAACAAAAAGCTGCGGTAGCAATACTTATATCAGACAAAATAGACTTTAAAACAAAGGCTATAATAAGAAACAAAGAAGGACATTATATAACAATAAAGAGATCAATAAATCAAGAGGACATAACCCTAGTAAATATATATGCACCCAACATAGGAGCACCTACATGCATAAAGTAATTATGGACTAACATAAAAGGAGAGATCAACAGTAATACACTCATAGTAGGAGACTTTAACACCCCATTGACACCAATGGACAAATCTTCCAGACAAATAATCAACAAGGAAACAATGGGCCTAAAAGATACACTAGAACTGATGGATTTAATAGGTATTTTCAGAGCATTTTACCCCAAAGCAACAAAATATACATTCTTCTTAAGTGCACATGGAACACTTCCACAATAGACCACATGTTAGGACACAAAACAAGTCAATAAATTTAAGAAGATCGAAATCATATTGACCATCTTCTCCGATCACAGTGTTATGAAACTAGGAAGTAACTACAAGAAAAAAACTGGAAAATACACAAACACATGGAGGCTAAAGAATGTGCTACTAGACAATGAATAGGTTAACAATGAGATCAAGGAAGAAATCAAAAGATACCTAGAGACAAATGAAAATGAAAACACAATGACTCACAATCTATGGGACACAGCAAAAGCAGTCCTAAGAGGGAAATTCATAGCAATACAGGCCTATCTCAAGAAATAAGAAAAAGCTCAAATAAACAATCTAACCTTACACTTAAGAGAATTAGAAAAAGAATAGCAAACAAAGCCTAAAGTGAATAGAGGGAAGGAAATAATAAAATCAGAGCAGAAATAAATGAAATAGAGTCTAGAAAAATGATACAAAAGATTAATGAACCTAAGAGCTGGTTCTTTGAAAGGATAAACAAAATTGACAGACCCTTAATGAGACTCATCGAGGAAAAAAGAGAGAGGACTCAAATAAATAAAATCAGAAATGAAAGAGAAGAAATAACTATGGACTCCACAGAAGTACAAAGAATCATAAAAAAATACTATGAGCAATTATATGCCAACAAATTGGACAAACTGGAAGAAATGGATACATTCCTAGAAACATATAATCTACCAAGACTGAGTCCAGAACAAACAGAAAATCTGAACCAACCAATTACCACCAGTGAAATAGAATCAATAATCAAAAACCTCCTAAAAAACAAAACTCCTGGACCAGATGGCTTCATAGGCGAATTTTACCAAACACTCAAAGAAAAATTAACACCTGTTCTTCTCAAACTATTCCAAAAAGTTCAAGTAGAGGGAATCCTCCCTCACTCCTTTTATGATGCCACCATTACCTGGGTTCCAAAACCAGATAAAGATGTTACAAAAACAAACAAACAAACAAACAAACAAACAAACAAACAAGAAACTATAGGCCAATATCTCTTATGAACATTGATGCAGAAATTCTCAACAAAATATTAGCAAACTGAATTCAGCAATACATTAAATATCATATACCATGATCAAGTTGAATTTATTCCTGGGATGTAGGTTGGTATAATATCCACAAATCAATTCATATTATCACCACATTAACAAATTGAGAGATAAAAACCATATGATCATATCAGTAGATACAGAAAAAGCACTTGACAAAATCCAGCATCCATTTATGATAAAAACTCTCAGCAAAGTGGGAATAGAAGGAACATACCTCAACATAATAAGGCCATATACGACAAACCTACAGTTAACATCATACTCAATGAGGGAAAGGCTAAAAGCATTTTCCTTAAGATCAGGAACAAGACAAAGATGCTCACTTGTATTGTATTGTCAGTCTGAGCCACAGCAGAAAGACGAGAAAAGGAAGTAAAAGGTATCCCAATTGGAAAAGAAGAAGTAAAACTCTTGTAATTGGCCGATGACATGATACTATATATAGAGAACCTTGAAGATTCCACCAAATACTGTTAGAACTGATCAATGAATTCAGTAAAGTAGCAGGATAGAAAATAAATATTCAGAAGTCAATGGCATTTTTATACACCAACGATGAACTGTCAGAAAGAGAAATTAAGAAAACAATCTCATCTACAATTTCATTGAAAACAATAAAATACCTGGAAATCTAATTAACCAAGGAAGTAATAGACCTGGCCTCAGAAAACTATGCTAAATAGAAGCATATACCATGCTCATGGGTAGGAAGTATCAACATCATTAAAATGGCCAAACTACCCAAAGTAATCTGTAGATTCAATGCAATTCCTATCCAAATACTAATGGCATTTTTCAGAGAGCTAGAACAAATAACCCTAAAATTAATATGGAACCCTAAAAGACCCTGAATAGCTACGGCAATCTTGAGAAAGAAGAATAAAGTTGGAGATATCACACTACCTAATATCAAACTATACTAGAAGGCTACAGTAATCAAAGCAGCATGGTACTGGCATAAAAACAGATATATTGATCAATGGAACAGAATAGAGAACCCAGAAATAAACGCACGCCTAAATGCTAAATTAGTATATGACAAAGGAG
Source organism: Pteropus medius (assembly GCF_902729225.1). Classification (NCBI taxonomy): domain Eukaryota; kingdom Metazoa; phylum Chordata; class Mammalia; order Chiroptera; family Pteropodidae; genus Pteropus; species Pteropus medius. The sequence continues at coordinate 50,596,832 of NW_024340849.1, forward strand.
GCAAGAATATACAGTTGCATGAAGACAGTCTTTTCAATAAATGGTGCTAGGAAAATTGGACAGATACATGCAAAAAAAAAAGAAACTTGACCATCTTTTTACATCGTGTACAAGAATAGACTCAAAATGGATTAAAGACTTAAATGTAACATCTGAAATGATAAAACTTCTAGAAGAAAACATAGGTAGTAAACTCTCTGATTTGCTAACAGTATTTATTTTTGGACATATCTTCTCGGGCAAGAGAAACCAAAGAAAAAGTGCACAAATGGGACTACATCAAACTAAAAAGTTTTTGTACAGCAAAGGAAACCATCAACCAAACGAAAAGACAACTGACTGAATGAGAGAAGATATTTGCTTATGATACATCTGATAAGAGGTTAATATCCAAAATATATAAAGAACTCATACAACAAAAAAACAAATAATCCAATTAAAAGATGGGCAGAAGACCTGTGCAGATATTTCTTCGAAGAGAAAATACAGATGGCCAATAGACTTATGAAAAGATGCTCAAGGTCACTAATCATCAGAGATATGCAAATTAAAACCACAATGAGCTATCACCTCACACCTGTCAGAATGGGTATCATCAATAAATCAAAGAACAACAGTGTTGGTGAGAATGTGGAGAAAAGAGAACTCTCAAACATTGTTGGTGGGATTGCAAATTGGTACAACCACTGTGGAAAACAGTCTGGAGGTTTCTCAAAAAATTAAAGTTGTATATGTCTTTTGACCCGGCAATTATACTTCTGGGTATTTATCCAAAGAAAACCAAAATAATAATTTGTAAAGATTTATGGACCCCAATATTCGTAGCAGCACAATTTACAATAGCCAAGATATAGAAGCAACCTAAGTGCCCATCAACAGACGATTCGATAACGAAGTTATGGTTCATACATACAATGGAATATTACTCAGCCATTAAAAAAAATGAAATCTTACCATTTGCAACGACATGGATGGACCTAGAAGTTATTATACTGAGTGAAATAAGTCAGACAGAGAAAGATAAATACCATATGATTTCACTTATGTGGAATCTAAGGAACAACAAAAAAAAGAAACTAATGAAAAACAGACTCACAAATATAGAGTACAATCTCATGACGGCCAGAGGTGAAGCGGGTTGGGGGGCTGGGAGAAAGGGTGAAGGGTTAAAGAAGTACAAATTAGTAGTTGATAGATAGTCACGGGGATGGGGAACATGACATAGGGAATGCAGTTAGCATTAATGTAGTGGCTAGATGGAGAGCCAGAGGAGAGCCAGAGGAGAGAAAGAGCAATTAGGAGGATCGTTTTATAAACTATATAAATGTCTAACCAATAAAATAAAATTTAAAATTTTATACATGTAATATATATGTATATATAGATATTTAATATCACAACTCAGTATATGTATATATGTATTTTCATATATATGTATGTCTCTATATATGTGCATGGATATACATATTAAAAATATAAATAAAAACAATTTGATTTTTCACTGTTGATTTAAACTTTAGAATCATCTGTATCTTTGGCATTATCGTGGTAAATGTTCTGTATCTATGGTGTAGGTAAAGGATGGAGAGGCATCCTTCGAGCCCATAGAATGCTCATTTCCAGGTTTCCACATGAGGCTTGGAAAGTCCTCTGGATTATGTAGTCTATTAAATTAAGACCTCAGCCACCATTAAAAGTTGAAGCATCCAATTTTTGCCTCTTTTCACCTTTCCCTTGGGAAGATAGGTCTTCCCAAGTCTTTATCATCTGGTACAGGGCTTTGGCATATTTAGTATCTGGTAAGTCCTTATTGAATGAATGCATGACTCTTTCAGTAGCTCCTCATTACTCTTGAGTAAAAGCCAAGTCCTTACAATTGCCTACAAGCCCACAAGATCCCCATGACCTCTCTGACCCCACTTCTGATATTTTTACTGTCATTCATTCTCTCCAGCCACCCTGCTTCCATGTTTCTGGACTTCTCCCTGGAATACTCTTCCTCAAACACCCATGTGTCTACTCCTCGCCCCCTTATAGCTTTGGTTCTGATACTACCTTCTCAGGGAGCCTTCTCCAGCACCGATTCCCTTGACCCTGCTCTGGCTGTCCCCTGCTCTGCTCTACTCTTGTCTTTCTACATAGCACTTACCACTTCTGAGCAAATTGCTTCATTTATCTGTTGAGCACATTCGACTGTCCAACCTCGTTTTGCTTGTTGATGCCCCCAAATGCCTGGAATTGTGTTTGGCACTTAGTGGGTGCTCATAACAACCTGCCAGTGGATTGCATGGTCAAATGAGTTTAAGTGTGGATTTTGACATACTTTGATTTCTTTCTACCTTACCTAGTATGGTGACTTTTCTGGTCTCTTCTTGGAATTTAGCATTTGTTCCCTCATAGTATTAGGAATTCAGCAGATAGAAACAGCTTGCTTAGAATTTCTCATAGAAACAGAGAGTTGGACATATCTAGACATATATTTAATGTTAAATATTATTAGAGGTCAATGAAATAGTGATAACAATTTTTATCTTTGGCTTATGAGAACCAGTCTTGACATTTTAACAGCACAGACTTATTGATGTTTGTCCTGTTTCCCATTTTAAATTTTAGGTTTTCAGAGAATTAATAATTTAGGTCCTTTTAATTTTCTGATAGTATGTGGTAGAAAACTTGGGAAGTAATGGATCTTCAAAAACATTACTGCTTTGCCAGCCTGAGACTGAGTCTGCTGTGGCTCCTGAGAAGTTCTGGCCGTGGCTTCCTACTGTGCTGGTCTTTGGAGGTCAGGACTCTCCTCGGCCAGTGTGGTTCCACAGCATCCATGTTCATCTCTGCCTGTGGAGTGTCCATGGAAATAATTAAAAGTTCTGAAAGAAATCTGCTTATTGGTGAATGACTTGTTGCTGTTTCCAAATGGAATGATAAAGCCTGGATCTGAAGATGATACTATGACAAAAATGTCTTAGTTTTCAAAAGAATTTCCAAGAACAAAGCATATTCATTTTTTGATAGTTCAGCTATGCTTTCTTATTATAACCATTTGTTTTGATTGCTGTGCGATATGTTTGTAGGATGGAATCGAGTTCGAATCCTAGTTTTGTCTCTTAATAGCTGTGTGACCCTAGACAAGTTACCTAAATTCTCTCGACTCTGGTTTCCTCATCTGAGGATACTAATAACATCTATACAAGGTTGCTGTGAGGATGAAATGAGATAACATACATAAAGTGCCAAGCTGGGCACTGACAGAATGCTAAATTAACGTTAGCTTTATTGTTATTATTACCTAGAAATGAATGACCAAGATGCCTGAGTATCTTTATCCATTTGATTTCTTCTCATCAAATAGGAGATCAAAAAGAGCAGAAAACAGAATACTTGTGCTAGAGCTCAAAATTCTGGATGTGTGGGGCTGTTTTTAAAGCAAGTCTGCCATGCTCTTTGATGGGCATGCTGAGGCCCCAAGGCCAGAGCTGTGTGGTAGGAATGCAGGTCATTAGGATGTTTATAATGCCAGTGGCAATTACCCTGTCTCACAAGGGCAGAGCAAGTGTTATGGTGGGGGAGGCAAGAAGCCCATGTCTGTACCTCCTGGGACTTGATCCACCAGTGTGACTAGGTCAAGATCCCTTTACCTCTAAGTTCCTTGATTTCTTTTTCACTCACACAAGGGGGTGGGACTTGAGCTCTTTGAGTGTGAGAACTTGTAAGATGTGAAAGGTGGGCGTTTACCTCGAGTCATCCTCTGATCCTGCTATTCTGGGGAATGCCAGATATGGAAATACATATGTGGTTGAGGGATGCAGAGAAGGGATTAGATTGTATAAAAAACCCAGAAAACATGAGATCTGTCCTCAAAAGGTATGAGATCTGTCCACAAGGTTTTGTGCAACAAACCCAAGGAATGCTGCGGAAACCTGAGTGAGGAGTAGCGCAGAGGGTAAACATCAGGAGTTTTTTGGGAGTCAATACTTCTGGAATGAATCAAATATATCAACAGTCAATTTTCTGTGATCTGAAGCAATAATTTTTTAAATATCATTTGACTGTATTAATGTTCACGGGAAAATGCTAAGGCCCTTATAGTCTCACTTTCTGCAATAACCTACAAAGTAGGTAACCCTATATTCATTTGTTAGCTGCTGAGTCTTAGAGTTGATGTGATTTGCCTAGGGTTATGCAGGCAGTAAGTGGTAGATCTGTATTTGAACCCAGGGCAGGTTGTCTGTGGCTCTGTCTTTTACATAGCCCAGTCGACGTGCTCATGGACTTCCCACTGGAGTGACTGATTCCTGTTTTGTCTTGTAACAGGTATGGTAACATCTCCATTTTGATGTGTTCTATTATGCTTTGAAGAGTATAATTTGACGCTGAGAACTCCTTCCGGGATGCTTGGGAAACGAGACAGTAGTGTTTGCTTAAGAAGCAAAAAAGGATCTTAATTGTCAAGTTTTTCATCCCTTTCAAGTCCTTTGTGATCTTTTGTGGAGGTGTCAGTCTTGTTTTTTCTTTTCTCTGGAGTTTGGAAATAACTAGGAGACTATTCATCATTGGACTTGAATATCACTTAAAAGAAATCATCCCCTTTTTTGTCGTTTCCTTAAGGTGCTCTTTCCAGCTTTGTTAAAAGCTCTTTTCACCCTTTATTCTTAGAAACATTTACTTCTCAACTTTAGGATCTTGAAAAGCATCCCATCTTAAGGTTTTTCAAGCCCCTTCAGCATGTGTGTTTGTGTGCGTGTGTTCCTGTGTACACCTGTGTGCATGTGCATGTGTATTTGTGTAGGCTGCTTTGTGTTTCTCAGAAAGCTCATAGGCTGCCATGTTGGGTGTGGCGCTGCCTTGCCATCCAGTGTTGTCTGAGGGTAGTCTTGTCCTAGTTTCCTCATAGACAGTTCAGGCCTTTATAAAGCTTAGGAGATGGAACTTCTGTACTTTGCAGCCTGAAGAACTCAAGCTAAACCAGCAGGGAAGATAGGTAACCCTTCTATAATTTTGCTTTAGGCACATGGACTGTTTTTGCTTTGACTGTTTCTTGGCTGAAGAATGAGGCAGGGTGAGCAGGGCCTGGCTCTTAAAATCTGTTGGCCGCCCCACTGCCCTGTCAGCTCAGACATCAGAGGCCATTTCTGTCCTGTGTCACCCAAATGGAGATGTATGTGGAAGCCAATCTGGACTATGTTAGATGCACCCCTGGAGGGGCTTTTGGGGACCTAATCTTTGAAGAGGCTGGTCATTTCAACTATACCCAAGGAAAGGCTCCAGAAAAGATGATTTGCAGGCATGGCCATCGCCATGTCTAACTGCTTCCCAAGAAACAGAGTGTGACCATTTCGCTGTTGCATCTGCTTTGATGAGGTCCTTCATTTCTATTTTGAGAACAGAAAACTATGCTTGAAGTAAGCCAGATAGCCGCCAGACAGTGTCTGGCTTCAGGATCCCTTTCCTTCCTCCTGGCCAGCTTAATGTCTGCTGGGCGTTGCCCAAAGCCACCCTCTCTATGTGTATTCCTCATTTTCGAAGGGCACCAATGAAATTATTGTTGCTTTGTTAAGAAACGACTTGTCAGACCCTTGGTTATAACCTGGTGGGTGGACCCTGCTTGTGGCCACTCGTTGTTGAATTTGCAAGGGTGGTTTGCATCCCACCCTGGGTTCTGTAGGGAGGCTGCTGGCAGTGCTTTCTGCTGGGACCCCCAGGCCAAGCTCAGCTAGTGAGAGAGCAGGTTCTTGTGCTACAAAGGCACACCTCTGGTTAGTATTTCTTGGTATTAGTTTACTCTGAAATAATTCAGCCTCATGAGAGAATGATATCAAAACAAAAACTGTGGCATTTATGGGTTGAATAAATGTACAAATACATTTTTTTTTGTGTGTGTGTGTGTCTTGAAAATGCACCTGACACAAAAACCCATGCATGTTACTGCAGCTGGGCGGGAGGGTGAGCCCCTTCTTCAGGAGCACCTCAACATTTCTGAAAACCATCGTAAAGCAAGAATGGTTCTGAAAGGAGACCTCTGTTTTTTGTTTTCCTTAATTTCTTTCTGTAACACTAAAGTACCTCACCTACTACTTTGTGTTTTTCCCTATTCCAGTTTATAATTTCAATGAAATGACTCTCTCCTCTTGTATTCAGGCATGATTGGTTTTAAATGGCTCCACTTCGAAAGACCCAGTCACCAGCTGGAGCAAGTCCTGTTTCAGAGAAAGGAAGGGAGCATGTGGCCAGGAACGAATGCCTTCCTTTACCTTGAAGCGAAAGTGAGAATGTTGTGAAGATTAAGAATAAATGTGCCTCACTTGTGCTTTTTCAGTCATCTGCCATTTGTGTATCTACTCCTTGGGCAGTCCTTGTTGCATGTCACTTTTCAGGAATACCTGCCTCTTGCCTCTTCTTGCTCTGCCTCACACCAGCTCATGGTTCCCGAACTGTAGCCACTGAAATTACAGAGCTGTGTAAACTGGTGGAAATGTGTCAGGAACATGGTATTCAGGAGATGCTTTGGGATTAGAGAGATCATCAGCCACATAAGACCATACTTTATCACTTTGAGAAGCCATGTGTGGATTCTTCAAATGCTTCGAGCAGCAGGGTATGTTTCATACAGGAGGAACTCTGTCAGCACTTTCTGTGAGTGTTTATGCTTATTAATTTTCTTCAGTGTCTTTCTCTTGAGTGAATCATTCTTCTGAAGGCTTAATTTCTTTTGTGGGGCATAATGTTAATACTTAGTCTTCTTTCTTTGGAGCACTGGACTTCGTGTTGAACTGTGTTTTGTGAGATTATGGACAAGACATGTACTTACTAGACCTGAGGGTGAACAGAAGTGAGCAGGGTCTTTCATCTGGACCTGTTTCTTTCTTTCCATGGTGGGTGAGGTGGTGGGGTGAGGGGTTTGGGGGGAAGTTGGCTCAGCAACTCCTCCAATTCCCTGCTGTGGGTCATTGGCTATTTTCACACATAGAGATGGGCCCTAGAGAGTTAAAATTATACTGAGAGAAGAAGTGAGTTTATTGAAATTCTCTGCCTCATATGTCATTGAACTGGCGCTTTTAGTTTTTCTTGGCTTGAGTGTGAGAACTCTGCTGCCTGAGAGACTGAGCACCAGGGGATGGATAAACCTCGGAGATAATATTCAGGTTTACTGAGTGATTTATGAGGGAGTAGGAACATATAATAAAATTCTGAATATAGATTTCAGGAGAGTATGATAGGTTTCTGTAATGAATGAAATTTTTATTTTGTAGTCTCTTAAGTAATTTAACTGATTTGAATATTTAAAAATATCCCTTTTAGTAAATCAGTTCTTTCAAAATCTAAAATAAACACAACTTTAGTCACAATCTTCTTTGTAATAAAAAACAATAATTTATATCTTAAGGATAGCAGAAACAATATATTTATGCATTCAACCTTTATTTTAGAGAGCTTAAATAAAACCTTGCTTAAAGGAATTAAAAATTATCGGTTTAAAAATAAAAAATCTTAAAGAGCTTTTGAAATAGGTTGTTGGGAAGTTGGATTAGCATTTTGTTTCAGACTTGGAGCTGAGTTTTTTGACCTGTACAGATTTTTCCATTTTGGTTGGGAATAAATTATTGATACAAATGGAAAATTAAGAATGAGTCACAAATTCTTACTTTGGAAAATTTCTTAGGGATTTTTTTGGTTTTAACCTTCAGCTGTTAGATATCTAAATGCCAGAGAAGTGGCAAGGGTTTTTGGCAGAAAACTACTGAGCAACATTTCTAAGCACTGACTCAGGTTCACAGGTAAAATGAAATAACCAGTATTGGAAAAATTGTGCATTCATTATTTGATAGGGGTAAAGCATGAGGCTAAATGTCTTCTACCTATTTTAAAATTAATTTTGAGTTTCTAAGCTCTGCTTTGAGGGCTTGTACAAATTCCGTTGCTTTGACTTTATTTCATTAACTAGAGATTGACCAATTATAACTCTTTTTTTTAGGCTTATTTTTAAAAGATATTAAGGACCTCCCATGTGCCACATACTTTGCAAATTCTTGAGGATGCCAGGGTGATGGTGATGTTGTTCTTGCCCACAAGTTGCTCATAGTCAAGTGGGAGAAATGAATTTTCATTTATGGATGGGTGAGGCAGGTAGGGAGGGCTATTTTGGTGTACAGTTATGTATGCATTTAATACATATATATTTTATATATCCCTGTATTTAATTAATTACTAAATTAATTTTATTTTCTATTGCTGTATAACAAATTACCATAAACCAACACCCATATATTATCTCATAGCTTCCATGGGTCAGGAGCTTGGGCATGGCTTAGCTGGTTCTCTGTTCAGGCCCAGTTGTGTTCTCATTGGGAGGTATGAATGGGGATGAATCCACTTCTAAGCTCATTCAAGTAGGTAGCAGAATTTATTTCCTTGTAGCTGTAGGGCTTATGTCCATGTTCTTGCTGGCTGTCAGCTGGGGGCTTGCTCTGAACCTAGAGGCCTCTGTAGTTTTTGCTATGTGGCCCCTCGCTAATCCCTTCATGACACAGCAACTCAATTCTTTAGAGCCAGAAAGTAAGTCTCTCACTCTCTAATCAGGTGAGATGGAGTCTTATATAGTGTAACCTGATCAAGGGTGTGACATTTCATTACTTTTGCCATATTTTGTTGGTTAGGAGCAAGTCACAGATTCTGCTTACACTTAAGAGGAGGGGATTATACAATTTGCAGCCTGTTGGGGGTCACCTTAGAATTCTGCCTACCACAATACTTTTCTGGTTACTCCACTGATTTCTGTTCCCAAGAAATCTAAGCATTTAAAATCTAGGAAGACTGATGAGAGCAATCCCAGTTGAGGAATAAAATTTATCATCTGGAAAATCAGAAGTGGGTTGTTTTCTTTTCTCAGTAGGTAGAAAACAAGAGGAGAAAGTAATGTCTGTAGGTTCACAATATTGATAAGAAAGAGTTACATAAAAACAGCGAGGTATTTGGCTCATGTGTTTAGGTGGATCTCCATGGGAATCTCACAGTATCCTCAGGCCAGACAGTCTTTTTTTTTTTAATCCGGATATCTTAGCATTGGCTGATCACTCAGGAGTGACATATGGCAGAAATATACTTTGAGGGACAAGTCTCCTGGAGAGTACACTGCAGCACACAAAATCTAGACAGATGGTGGCTTATTCAACCTTGTACAGGAGTGTAATCCTACACATTGGCAGGCTGGGTGTTGAGAGGTATCTGAGGCAGAGCTGACTGAGTGTACCTGAAACTGCTTTGCAAGGCACGAAGTAGTCATCTGATGTGACCTGGAATGGCTTGATGCCCACAGAGTATATTCATCAAGTTGACATGAGGATGCTGGTGATAGATTACGTGAAATGGGATTGGACAAAGTCTGGAGTACCAGAGGATGTTCTACCAACAGTGTGGAGAGCAGGTAGAAAGACAGTCTTGTAGACAGAATCATGGATGTTACCACTCTAGCTAGGTCTTCACTAAGCAAGGGTCAGTGTTGCTTCCACAAAATTAAACGTGTATTTCACAAGAGGAAAAAGGCGCTGCTCAGCCTGCCTCCCTTACGGTTAAAGATTGGTGGATTTGTGTGGTTGCAAGATAATTTGGATTGTTAAGAAAGAAAATAGTCTTCATAGCCATACTTAGCAGGTTTATGATAAGGACATTGTCCATTATTTATCTGTGGCCCCTCATTGAAGAAAAGGCCTGTGTGTTTGGAGGAACAAGTATGTATCTTTTGATTGGAAGATGAGAACTCAGTGTCCCTGTGGCTGCTAGAGAGCTGATAGATTTTGTCCCAGTTCAGTCACATCCTTTACCCCAGATTGTTTATTCTAATTTTCTCTTCTTTCTCTTTATTATTTGATGCTTATCCTTGTATTTTTATTTTATTCATTTTTGTATTTGTGCCTTTAATTGTGACAGTCCTCGAATATTTTTTGGGACTCGGGGAAGGGGCTGATGTACTAAAAGAAATCAATAAATGGTTCACTGAAATTATTTTTTCTTTTAGCAGTTCAAGATCTACATTTGTAACATCAAACTGCTGTCTTCTGATAGGACTATTTTAAAGAACTGACATAAGTTTTCATACAGCTTAAAGGTGAGTAAAACAGACTCTTCTTTTTGAAAATATTTGTGAAGCAGAGCTTGTTATAGTACTAACCATTCTGAGATGGTGTTCTCAAGAAAGTTATACCAACTTCCATGTGTAAAAACTATCTTACTATATAGTTTTTTCTGATAGGAGGAAGCTTGCATGATATCAGATCAAATATGACTTCTTTTTTGTTTGATACACAAGTATATCCACAGTGGGCTGTGAATGTATATAGAATATGTATTTAGATTTACTAAAATACCTGAAGAAAAATAATTTTATTATTCAACTTGTATTTATTGCTGAGCTTCAGAATTTAATGCACAGATACTTAAAAACATTTAAAATCAGTGAGAAGTGGGATTCTTTATTTCTCATCTAATTCTTAGTTTTGCTTCGTTTCTTATTTCAGAAAATGAGGATAATAATGGGGTTGCCATGAGAAATAAATGAGTTACCATGCTTAATACAGCACTTGGCATATAGCATACGCTAAATAAATGTCAGTTCCTTTCCCTCAGCTATTGTGACATCAATTGGGCAGGTTTTTTTTGTTGTTGTTTTTTTTGTTTTTTCCTTTTGTATTGGTAGCACAGGTGATTTGTAGAATGAAGCCGGGGTTGACCTTCTAATTTGCTGCATTTGGTTTTATGTTTGTGTGCCTGTGTGTTTCTTTTTGGAGGGTATGGTGTAAGTGGCTGGGCCTTGAGGTTTCTGAAAGTAGAAGTTTAGTAGACACCCATGTGTTTTGACTATCTCTGGGCATCCTCAGACTCAAAGCCCAATTTGGAGCCAGTTCCGGTGGGGGATAGTCAGTGAAGGTGTCTGGAGGGTGCTAGGAGCATCCTACTGCCTCAGTCTGCCTGCCACCAGCTTTTCACCTTAGCCATGCCTCTTCACCTCTCTGTGCCTCTGTTTTGTCAATTCTTAAGTGATTTTAGTGATTCATGTCCTGCCTAATTGCCAGGCTGTAGGTAACATCAAATGAGGAAGTATATGAGATTCTTCAAGAAAGTAAGAAATTCTATAAAATATAAGGTGCAACTTTTTCCTAAATTTTTAATGTGCCAAGTATAACTCATTGCTTATGCCAAATCCTTTACTGGAATATAAGCTTTATAGGGGCAAAAATCTCCTCCCTCCCCTTTCTTCCCTCCCTCTCTCATACTTATTTTTTTTCTCCTGAGCCTAAAGCAGTTCCTGGTACACAGGTAGAGTTCAATAAAACTTTTGTCAATGAAACAAATTGATGAAGATCCCACCTGGAGGCCCTTTTAACCTTTTTATTTATGGTTGCTGTTGGAAATAGATGAAGCAATTGGAGAATCAGAAGGATTTAATGTGCTTCCTCACTGAGGTACACAGACCCTTGAATTTAAATGGACTTTTCATAGCTTGGATCCTTCTTAAATTGTAGGTGCTAAGAAGCATGCAATATGTAACAAACCACTCTCTGAGTCAATGTCAGGTGTAATTCCACTCTCTGAGTCAATGTTGGGTGTAATTCCTCTGTACTGTGGAGTGTGTGTTGTTCATATGTGTTTCTTTCCTGAGCGGATTTCACTTTCATATATCCCTAAACTTGGAGCCCATTCTATGGGCTCTCATAGGGCGGATGGTAAACTTTCACAGGGAGCTTTCAGGCTGTGCACCTCACCTCATAGATGTTCAGTGACTGATGATAACTTCTTATTCATGTGATTTCTTATTACTTGACAGGACAACAGGATGTTTGAGAATCCCTTATCTTCCCTGACTTGGTGAATGTTAATGAGTAGGGCTATTTTTCTTCCATGATTTGGTACGTCCACTACCAGCTTAAAGTGGGAGGCGGCAACTCATCTCTACCAGGAGAATATGGGCAATATTTAACTTATCTTTCATCATCTCAGATATTGTCCTCTTTGCTTTTATCTACCAAAAACTAGAACTGTCTTCAAGTAGAATTTTACTGAATAACTGGTTACACTACCGGACTATGCCCCTAAGGACTGTGCAGCTTGATTTACGAAATTTCAACAAAAGTAGAAATAGTTTTTGCACATTACATAAGTACCTGATTTTCCCCCATACATGGGGTTACCTCATTCTGTCAGCTATTTTAAGCAATTTTCAAAATTAGTAATGGAAAACTTTTTCATGACTACATTACTGTATATGGATTTTAAATTAAATACGAAACTACATTGCTCCTTCTGAGCATGACAGCAATTAAAGAACAGGTTCCTGTCTGCAGAACTGCATATCACTTTGTGCATCTTGGGCCATTTTCAGGCTCATACTTGGATTCTGAGTTGTTGTAAGAACCTTTGCACCTCTAAAATAGGTTCTTGCAGCTGACAGTCCTGGAATTTATATTTTCTCTGTTACTTATAAAATCCTGTCCCTTAAAGCTTACAGCTGGATCATGAGATGTTCTTAAGTGCTGATAAAATGGACAGGCGGCATTACCAGTCTACTCCATCTGCTTGGCTGGGAAGGCCCAATGAGGGCTGGAATTTTATTAACTGCAGAATGTGCCTGTTTTACTGTGGAGCGGATTTTTTTTTTTTTTGGACTTGGTTTTAAAATGGAGTTGGGTCCCCATGTCTAGGTTGTTATTAAATATATTCAAAAATTTCGACTTTGATAAACCTTAAGACAGATGTTTCTTTGCCATGTCACAATTGGAAGATATAGTCAGAAACATGACTTTGGCTCAAATTCTGTCTTCGTTACTTTTATTTACTTTGTTATTCCGGTAAATCCTAACCTTCTCTGAGTCTCAGCTTTTCTTATCTTTAAATGGGACAATATTTATCTTATGGAATTCTTGTGAAGATGCCTAATTCAGCATTTGATGCACAATAGGAGCTCAATAAAATGTCAGTTATTATTCTATATCCAGATGCTAGTTCTTACCCAAGGACCATGTGCTGACAGGATCAGAGGAAGAGAGAGGGTAGAGGCATTGATCTCTCTGTCCTCTTTCAAGACTAAGGAGGTTCGCTGAGGAATTTCAGGAGGCATCTTGCTGGAGACAGTTGTGATGGAGTGCTGGTGCTGGTGACTCAATTGAGCACAAAGCTGCTGGGATGTAGGTAAAGCAATCATTAATTCAAGCTTTTTGCACCATTTCCTTTTCTCTTCATGAAAGAATGAAACTTCAAACTTCATCTGGTTGGCTCTCATCACAGAGAAGAAAGGTTTAGATGGGGGAAAATCCCACCTCTCTTTTGGTTTCCTTCAAGCTTCTTAAGGGATCTGTGGTGGATGGTAAGGACCAGGGAACCATATGATCCTTTATGTGTGAGACCTATGGTCCCAGTGGGGAGATGCTCCAGCAATTAAAAAATAATTTTAGATACAGGCATCTCTGACCTAAATTTAAATTTTAAAGGTAAATCAAAGAGGATCAGTGGTACTGAGAGAAATGTTACTTTTGAGTGTGGGTTCCTGCTGTCTACACTGGCAAATAAGGTAATGCCTATTTTCTTTGGATATATTCTTGGTACTCTACAATATAATAGATTAAACTGTGAAAATGTGATCAAACAAAAATGTTCGGAGCTGTGGTATAATTGATCTATTGTGCTGGGAGTTCCCTAACTAGAAGGAGAATTTAAACTCTGACTTACGGTTAGGTTAGGATCATTCAGAGGCTGCAATAAGACTTCTCATCTTTGTGAGAAGCTGAGTAGTGGTGGGTTGGTTCTCCACTGGTCTTCCAGGTTGTCTTCAAGGAAGTAATGTCAAGGTTCCCAGTGGGTGGGGCACAGGGACAGATTTTAGGTAGACTAGTTCTGGGGTCCCTCTTGGCTTCTGAAACAGTTTTTGGGTCCTCCAGGCCTCATTCAGGCCCCACTGTCCTGCCTGCCCCCATCTATATAACATCAGGGGACTCAGATCTGAGCTCTGTCTCACAGCTTTTCCTCCTCACTCTTCAACTTTAAGGTTAAGAGTGGCGCTGAGAAAATTTGAAACTCAACAAGTGTATCAAGGATGCTGTGTTCCATGTTTGAATTAGGAAAAACAGCAATGCAAAGAGGAAGTCCAGCAGGCAGGAACACTACTTTTAGAGGCTGGGAAGAAAAATTTGTTATTTCTGTCATTTCTGTCATTTTTCTCTGTCTATGTGTTGGATTCTGTCCTGTTGTTAGACTATGTTATTTTCTTATTAAGTAAGCATTCAGAGTTGTATCAGAAAAACACCTTTACTTTTTGCTTTAAAATCAAATATGCTAGCACCTTCAGCAGTAGATGCCTAGCATAGTAGTGTCAAACTGCTAAAAAGCTAGCAAATTTTCCACCTAAAAATTTTCCATGGGAGGTATGGGTGGGGGAGGGGGTGTGGGGAAGAGTATAAAAATAAACCTTTCAGAGATTTTGGGTTGCTTGGTGGTGTATGTATTTTTCCATGGTGCAGGAGGTTAGAAATAGCATAGCTTTTTATGGGATTCTCAGCAGCAGCTCAAACATTTGGCTTCATGGACTCAGTCCTTCTGTGTGGGTAAGGTATCTTCTGCAGCCTGTAGGGTGGAGGGCAGTCCCTGGCAGAAATCTCGGACACTGTATTTTCTGTCTTGCTGTTTCCTGTTCCCCACTTGTCACCTGGATGAACAGCACTCAAGTGTAAAATGTGCTTACCAAGGTCAGGTTCTTGTGATGACTTGCCTGTGGCAACTGATGCCAGTTGTAACAGACTGAGTCTCAGCGGTCCCCACAAAGTCACATTGGTACATGTGTGAGGGCAGTCACTGGGAGCAGGAATCATAATCTGCTGTGTGTCAGACTGGCTGAACCTCTTGAGTCTATGTGAAATGACCTCCTCTTAATGTCTTGATATCAGCAAGGTGGATGAGATGACCTCCTCTTAATGTCTTGATATCAGCAGGGTGGATGGATTTTTGAAATTTGTTAGAGTTATGTAATTCTTACAAATAGAGGTAGTTTGCCAAGCGTTTCCCAAATTCAGTGCAGAAAGGAAATGGAAGGAGGCAACTACTGGGACAGAGGTTTTTAACTCCCAAGGGGCCCAGGACATATGTGAATTCCTTGAAACTGTGCCTGTTCCTACAGAGAAAACCAAGGGCTTTAATGGGATTCTCAGGAATATTTTGACCTCCAAAAAGGTTAAGATTGTTTGTAGTAGAGCATGAGATGTGAAGTTCATTTAGCTTAGAAAAATCATTTTGGAAATATAATGAGTTTGGGCATAGGGAAACATTGACAGGATTGCAGGGGGAAGAGAATCACAATCATAAATTGTGTAACCTAACAACACAAAAGGGGGCACTTGGAGGTTTCTACTGGGGTTTTTCTTTGTAGGCTTTCTTCTTAAACTTCATATAATATTTGTTTTTCTGTTGGGGATGATTCCTGCTGGTGATTACACGAAGAGTATAGAATTCATGTACACTGCTGATGAGAATGAAAAATGGTACAGCTGCTATCTGAAAAACAGTATTTAACCATTTTTCAGTGTACAGTTCAGTGGCATTAACTACATGCACATCGTTATGCAACTGTCACCACCGTCTATCCTCAGAACTATTTTCATCTTGAAAAACTCAAACTCCATACCCATTAAACACTAACTCCCAATTCCTTCAGCCCATAGCTCCTGGCAACTACCACTCTGCTTTCTGTCTATATGAACTTGACCACTTTAGGTATCTCATATAAGTGGCATCATACAGTATTTGTATTTTTGTGACTGGCTTATTTCACTTAGCATAACGCCTTCAAGGTTTGCGTCATGCTTCATAATTTCCTTCCTTTTTAAGACTGAATAATATTTTGTTGTGTGGATATACCACATTTTGTTTACTCATTTGTCTCTTGGTGGACACTTGGCTTACTTACACCTTTTGGCTATTGTGAATAATGCTGCTATGACCATGGGTGTCTAAATATCTCTTTGAGTCCACGCTTTCAGTTCTTTCTCATCTTTTAAAATAAACTCTCCACACTTATTTTTTAAAGCATACTCTCATTAGACATTATTAGGAATCCAAAAGAAAGGTATACTGAAGTGTGGAAGTGACCTACTTGAAACTACAAGATTTACATATCTGAACTAATTGAAGGGAGGTAAAAGACAGAATAGAATTGAGAGCTATATTTTATTGTAAAGAAAATAAATATTATTAGAGGCCAACAAGCCTCTTATATATGTTTCTCAGTGAGACATTATTCTTCAGACAAGACTCCAGAAAGCGCCAGGTGACCAATTTCCAGTAATAACCCACTTGGCCTGCAGTTGCTTTTGTGTCGTCAGGGCTGCTAATAGGGGAGACTGTCAAGAAATATGAAGAAATGGAAAAATGGGAAGATTTCTGGTCAGACTCTTGTTTTTCTTGAAAATTATAAAAATTTTAAATTGTGACCTTTTAAGATAATAGCACATTATTTATAAGAATTCTACAAGATTTTTATGGGAATGACTTATGACAATCATACACACTAGGATGTAGTAGGAAGGTTTTCATATTAAGTTTATAGTATCAAATCATTGCAGTGCCTTCTGTGTGGTATGGCAGCTTAAAAGGGGAGGCTTGCACTTAGAAGCCTACCTATTTTGCCTCCATTTTCTTTAGTGCATGAATGCCACATCAAATCAAGAAATTAAAACTAATATGTGAGAGGGTAGATTAGCTTATCTCAGTCCTGGCAAACCTTGGCTTTCAAAAGTGTGTGGAGGTGTTCGTCAGTCACCAAGACAAAGAAGCTATTGTTGGAAGAAGAGCAGTGAGAAAATAAGAAGGATCACCACCAGTCGTTTTTGATAAAATTTATCTTTAGCACACTTATACAGAGCTCCAGCTATGTGCTAGGCACTCTACAGTGGACTTAGGCACAAAGATGAATGGGAAACAGGCCTCATGATCTGAGGGAGGGAGACCCGCATGTGTGCCCTTGGTCAGAGTTTGCAGTAACATGTGCTTAGCATGTTGTGCTGAGGAGATCCAGGGTAGAGATATTTGTTTACAACTGTCTAGGAAGTTTGTAGATACACTCACAGAAGTGATGACATTTCAAATGAGTCTTAAAGCATAAACTGTAGTTTTCCAAGTGGATACATGGAAGGAGAAAGCATTCTGAGCATAGAGAAAGGCCCATACAAATGCATAGATGTGAGAAAACTGACAGTGTGTTAGGAGAATAGCAAATGTGACTGGGGTGTAGGGTACTTGGGAAAGAAGGCCAGAGATAAAGGTAAAGTTGGAAAAGAAAGCTGGAGACAGACCATAAAGTATTTGAATGTTGTGCATAGATTATCTTGCAATTAAAAGAGCACCAGTTTGGGCTTCTCAGGGATGATGTCATTAGATATATGTTCAGGAAAGTTGACTCTGGTAGCTGTGGGCAGGAGTGAATGGAGGGGGAGACAACCAGAAAGAATAGTGAGGAGGTTCTTCCAGGACAGAGATGAAAAGGCCTGAACTAGGCAACAGTGACAGAGAAGAGGGCCTGGAGTAGAAAAGACTTGGGTGTGCTCATTGAGCCAATGTTGCTTCCATAATGACTTTGGGCTTTAGTCTTCGGTAAATGAGATGATGGTATGAGCTGAGATAGGCAACCTAGGAGGTGGAGCTTACTCAGGGTGAGAGTCCTTGACTGACAAGCCTAGGACATCTGTGCAAGATTGCTAGACATCAGTTAGACAGCAGTCTGAGGCTGGGAGAAGTTGTGACAAGATGGAGATTTGAGAGTCATCAACATTTGGTAAGATTATCCCAAAGATGAAGAACAAATAAAAGAGCAGATCTTCTGAAAAGAACATGAAAGCCACAAATATATAACTTTGTCTTATAGTGATGATGATGTATTGTCTTGTCAAGTTTTTGTCTATTTTTCACAAATTGTCAGAACAGTTGTTAAACTTTAACATTTAGTACTATGTATTCTTTTAACTCATTAGGACAGCCTTACGGATTTTTCTCTTGGTATACCCATTATCCAAAGTACTTCCTGTCTACACCTGGATGCCTTAGGCCTGTTGCAACTCACACTCACTCTTGTATATATCATCTAAAAAAATTACCCCAAATAGTGCATATTATAGTTAGTCTTCAACTTGGGTGATTTTGGCCAGTGAACTTCTGGTTTCAAAATTCCCTGATCTAATATCTTGCCTTCTTCTTATAACTATTCAGAAGTACTTTTAAAAATTTCACCCCATTTGCCAACCACACCTCAATAAAGCTGGAAAGATTTCACTGTTGATATTCTGCCATTAGAAATTGGGAACATTCAAAAACTTTGTAATCAATCTTTCACAAAAGCATTTTAATGAATATTACTTTATTAATTCATGATCAAAGGTAAAGATGAAATGAGTTTTGTGTTCTCTATCTCTTGGGTTGGATTTCATATAGAGATGTGAAAAATGAGTTCTTGCTTCATTTTGGAAGGTGGGTGAGGTGATTGGGACACCTTTTGAATAAATAATCTACTCTTGGCCTGTACGTACTTGTTACATTCTTGTCTCATGCCCTGGCTGTGATGATTTGACTTTGTTGAGTAGGCTCATATGTTTTCTCATCATCTGCTCTCACATTACGGAGGGGCACCCAAATTCTTCTTATTATTACTATTCTGATTTTAGATGGAATTAGTGTGGTTGAGAGGAGAAACACTTAATATGAGGAATGGGCTTAGTGTAAGTTAAAATCAGATAATTGAATATTTATTTCAGAGAAAATGCTAGCAATTAATATAAATTCCCTGCAACTGAGTACAATTAATAGAAGATTGATTAAAGAAACACTGATGACATTGGTTTAACACAGAGAAAAATGTTAAGAACTTTATATCAAAGGAGTCAAAGAGATTAAGGCAAAATGTACCTGCATAGCTAGTTTAGTTTAATCATTTATTTTTTAAAGGTTTTAGAAAATCTAGAAGCCATCAGATAAATGACCAGGTATTATTATTATCTCCAAAATGATTACTCTATTCCATGGAGAAGGTGGAATGGGAATAATTATCAATTTAGATTCCTCTCAAAATTTGAACTGAAGATATACTTCTCTAGCAATTCTTATTGTGTCCTTATTGTGGATTTTATTAATGAAACATAGCTGTTTTACAGTTTCTCAACTAAACGTAAGTAGAACATAACCAGAATAAAGTGGACAAATGCCCCAACCTCTATTTCAGATAACTAAAGTGAAATAATCTCTTTTTAACCACCTTTATCACGTTAGCCCAAATAACACCAATAAAGCTCTATTCTACATTTGTTTAAAGGACAAGAGTTTATTGAAATTGAAAGATTTACTTTGGCCATCCATATTAGATTTTCTTAAACTAGAACAATCTTAAGTTTACAGCACAGGAAAATTTAACTGATGCTAGGACCAGATATACAGCTTTGGCTATTTCACAGTAAAATATCCTTAAATGATATAGTTTAAATAATCTTAAAAAAAGATCCATAAAGGAATTAGCACAGTATTGTGACTACAAATGAAAAATGCATTAGAAACCACTGCTACAAGGTGAATCAAGGGCCATAATAACAATCCTACCAACCTTCGCAATCCACCACACACACCTTCTGCCCTTTGACAACACTAAAAAAACAGTAATGGTACAACTATTGCTACACTGTCCTACTTAGAAGCATTTAAAACGCCACATAGAAAAAAAATAAAGAACTGGTCTTTGGCAGAAGCATCAAAATACCATGTAAACAGTAGCATCTGAGCCTCTGGATATTTTGGCAGTTGGGGGTTTTAGAAACACCAGTTGGACCTCATGAGGAACTCAGGCTCTGTTCTGCTTCGCGACAATTCAGAATGCTCCAGTGCTTAGTATTTTCCACATTACTATAAGGGTCCCAATACTAGATCTGTTTAATAGTTGTTTTGAATATACTCTGACTTATATTATATTATTCTGAGTTCTAAAAGTAAAATAATTTAGTTCCACAGTACATAATGGTTTACTTCTTAGGGACTTGAATCACATCATATTCATTTTCTCATTTGTCCCTATCATATAGATGGATAAACTGAGGGAATGAGAGATTATGTGAGGCACATAACAGAATTTGTGATACCTCTTACAGTGTTAGAGAGATTAATAGGGTATTTTAGATTGCAGCACATTGAACAGTTCAAGGATTCATAAATGTGTAAATATAAGATTTAGTACTATTAGTTGGCTAATCGTCTAGTCACTTAACTTTAAACTTTTCAGGAGTGTCATCTATCTTTAATTTACAGCTGAATAAAAATTATTGACTCCATCAGTCTGTTCCTGTCTTAGAGAACTCTGCTCACCTGCAGACTCAGCTGTGCCCAGTCCTGAGCCATGGAAACTGTCACGGAGAAACAGTTATGGAGAGAAGAACAGCTGGACTGCAGACTACCAGATGTAAACTATTCCATGCTGAAGTTGGGTGCTTGAGCTTGTAGGAATAAAGAATCATGCTCAAGAATAGGCTTTCTCTTTCATTGAAACATTATTTACAATAGCCAAGATAATGGAGGCAACCTGCATGTCCATCAATGGATGAATGGTATATATATACCATGGAATAGAACTCAGACATAGAAAAAGAATGAAATCTTGCCACCTGCAACATATGGATGGACCTAGAGGGTATTGTGCTGACTGGAGTAAGTCAGACAGAAATAGACAAATGATTTCACTTATATGTGGAATCTAGAGAACAGGATAAATGAAGGGGCACAACAAAAACAACCTCCTAGATACAGAGATCATTTCAATGGTTGGTAGATTGGGGTGGGGGTGGGGAATGGGTGAAGAGGGGAGGGGATTAAGAAGTACAAATTGGTAGTTGCAAAATAGTCATGGGGATGTAGAGTGTAGAATGTGGAATAGCTGTGTATGGTGTCAGATGGGTACTGGATTTATTGGAGTGATCACTTCGTAAGTTACGTAAATGTGTAATCACCATGTTGTCCTCCTGAAACTAATATAATATTGTGTGTCAACTATAATTGAAAAAGAAAAAGAATAGGCTTCCTCCTGCTTAAGGAAGAACCATACTCTATCTCAGCCCTTCAAGTGAATATTGGGGGAATCACATGAGAGGTACACCAATCTGTGGGGGAACCGCTGGGACAAGACTGATTCTTGGCCCAGTGTGTGTACCTTTCCCATGTCCAGTGTGTAGTTTTTATACATTGGTAGATGTGGTGGGCTCAGGAATTGGGTTCAGCTACACCACTGGGGAAGACCTATAGTCTTCCTAAATATGGCCAGAAGAGCAAGCAGGGCCCTGACAGTTGATACCTCCTCTTTGTAGGTGGGGGAAATCCATTCTTGCCACTGATTATCATCAGACCGGATGACTTTGTTTCTCCATCATTCTCAAAGACCTTAGTCTCATGATTCTTAAAGAGAAAGAGGGACTGAGGATTACTTTCTGTCCATGGTTCTCCATTGAAAAGTTTTAATACTTTGGGTGCCTAAAATGTTTAGCTTGTAGTCAGTGTGATAGGTAATTCTTAGTGTCAATTTGCCTGGGCCAAGGGGTGCCCTGGTTTAACATTTCTGGGTGTGTCTGTGAGGTTATTTTCAGGTGTGGTTCACATTTGAGTTGGTGGAGTTGGTATAGTTTTCCCTTCCCAGTGTGGGCAGACATCATCCAATCTGTTGAAGGCCCACATAGAATAAAAGGTGGATGAATTTATCCCCTGGTGCTTTAGATCTTGGCATTCTCCTACAATCTTAAATAATTCTGAAGCCATTAGAACATTATCTAATTTCTGCTTGGCCAGAAAAATTGCTAGCTATTAAAGATTCCATTTATTTGCTTTCTTCAGTTTTCTCTTTTTTCTTTATTCATTCTCCAGGCAGATATTTTAAAAATAAATACATATTTGGGTTTCTTTAAGGCATCGTTTTATGCCTTATTCTTGTACTAGTATGTACATATTTTATTTTTTAAGTAAAATCAGGAGATCTTGAGAGTTCTCTTATCTACCATCAGATGTGTGGCCTACTCCTTATTTGTAAATAGCAGCAAAATACTTAGTAAGATATAAAACTAATTAGAAGTCAAGCACTGGGTATATTCTGAGAAGAAAAATAAAAAAGTCTTTTGTTTCTAAATTTAAACCATAGCCGACTTATACCAAATCTTCACCTCTAAGGTAGGCCTATGAAAATATAACAGGGTACAGTCTACATAAGGACCATCATTACCAGCACCAGTGACCGAATGTGGGTTCTTTGCTCTATACCATGGCTTCCTGAGGGAAAATTGGCCTACACAGAGGCCAGATTTGAATCTGTTATGACATATGGAGATTTTAATTTCCTGAGGCTAAACTCTGAGGTATTTTCTCAGTTTACAGGCAGTAAAAATCTAAATGAATCTTAAATGAACTGTCTGTTAAGACTGGTCGTTTGGGCCTCTGAGTCACAGCAAAATAGCCCCTCAAGAAAGGATGTCTGAATAGTGGTATACATATCCACTGCTTTTTCCTTCTTCCCGTGAGCCAGTCTGTTTTTCTGACGTCTTTACACCTCTCCCACTGAGGCTCAATCTGTTATTCTCTGGAAAACAAAATGATAAATGATATAATCATCAGCAAAGCCCTCTCTGCCACCAAGAGGGGCATCTGAATGCAAAATCAGTTTTTAGTTTTTTCATACCTTTTATACATTCACTCATTCATTAATTCAATAAATAACATAAAGTACATGTTGATTGAAACTATAAACTTTTAGTCCTGATATAGCCTTTTATAAATTAAGTTGTACAGTTGTATAACCTTAGGCTCAGGCCACTGTGGTGATTTGCTTGTGGTTACAGATCAGGTAATAGAACTACAAAGACCAGACTCAGGTCTCTGGGTCCCTTGTGTACCTTTCACTTCATCACAGGTTCAGTTCTTTTCTTCTCTGATGGCAAACTCTGTAGACTGTCCTGGTCTGAAATGAAGCTGATTTATTCCAAACCTTAACTAAGATCTTAAGAAACTTAGGAACAATGAGGATCACACTCAATATTAATGTGCTGTATCTCTAAGTTAAACTCCTGAATTTGTTAACAGAGCAATGTTTTCTGAGGAATAAAAATGTTCCATTTCATGACCAATGTAATTTTCTTCTGCATTTGTAAGCTTATAATTGTTTTTTTTTTTTAAATTGTGCCTTTTATTCTTGACATTGACTGGATGTCCCAAGCAGAGGCCACAACATAGGGAGTTTCTTGTTTACCAGGGAAATATTGCCCCCAAATCTATTGGGCTAGCTACTTAGATTACTTTTTGAGCCAATCAGATGAAATTTTGGAAAATGTTGCAGTAAAACAAAATTTACCCTTCTGTACTATCAAAAAGAAGTGCTAGATATTGGATGTTTTTAATCTAGTGCATTTGTCATGTGCCATCCAAAGGCTCAGCATGTGACAAGGAAACATGGGATTTGGAAGTTTCCTTACCTCAAGTAGCTATTTGGCTGCTATTTGAATGGTGGAGTGGGTGGAGATAATGATAAAGCATTTATGAAGGCCTGATGTTTTTCTTTGTTCATTGTCTTAGGTGTTTCAAAAGCACATGGCAAGCAGTAACAATAATGTTGGGTGCACATAGATTACCTGTGGGTTGGCTGCTGACATTATTCCTGGGTGTGTTCTATGCATATTTGTGTTTCTGAGACCCATGCTCTATTCCGTTTGCTTTCTCCAGCTAATTTAGATGATCATATGACTCGAGATGACTATAGGTCAGGAAAACTTGAGTTGTAAAATCTTTTTAGCATCTAGAAATATTCTAGACATTCTTCAGTCTTTAGACTCCGGGATAGCCTTCACATTTTGGGTGTTTCACCTTGAAACATCTCTAATACATTTTGAGAAAAGGGAGAAGACACTATTGGGGTAAGTTTTCTCATGCCCTGCTCTACTCCAAAATTTGTAATGGAAATGTTGAAAACCTTTAAAAATCATGCCTCCAGGTGAAGAAATTGAAGCATAAGTGAGTCACACGATTGCTTGAATGTCATGAAGCATGGAAGATGGAGATTTCTTGGTTTCTGCTTTCTCCACCTGATCTAACAGCACATTGTTTTCTAGTTATGACATGGAGGATTTATTTTGCAACAAATGAGGTGGCAATAAGCTGCCTTCTGTTTTGTGGGAGATCAATGGTCCTGTTACAAGTTTTTTTTTTTTTTCATTTATTCCCCCTTTACTTGTTCCTTGGTAATTCTAGAGTACAAAAGCCACTGATGAGAAATCTGGGATCTTTCCGATGCAGGGGATACTTAGGAATGGGATAGTGACTGAGGCAGTGTGGACTCCAGGAGATCAATTCTGGGTGTTGGTGAGGATGTCCCTGAGGCAGCTGTGCTGTAGTTTGGGGGCTTGGGCACCCCAATCAGAGGAATACTGTGAACCTTCAATGTTGACTTCTTAACGTTTAAGAATGACACATGATGAAGACATAAACCCGAATCACTGGTTTAGCTCTTGGCAAAATTAGAATTTTTTTTTGATAATCTTTGAAACATTGGAACTTAGATTGCCATTCCTTGTAATTTGGTTTTACATCCCCTCTGTGGCCTCTGTAGAATTAAACCAGTTTTCCATTTTTAGAAAACTGATCTTTTTGTGGAGATATTAATTTAGTGGAGGGAACAAAAGGAGAAGAGACATTATTTATAGATTGCTGCTGGGAAGCTTTTGCCATATAGACAAACTGTAGCTGATCTCATGTGTTAGTGTACGTGTGTGTTTTCTCTAAGTCAGCAATAGTTTGACTGTGATTATTTTATGATTTCTGTTTCCTCTCTACCATAGCTGAACAGATACTGAAATTATTCAATTAAATTTAGATGCATGAGAGAACACCTACTCATGTAGAAGTTAGGCAAGTATATGCAAATCATATACAAATGAGGTGGCTGGACTGGAAGATTGTGTTACACCAGCACTTCATTGCCATCACAGAAGAAATATGGGAGTACAGTTATCTTATGTTTCTTTTTTTTTTGGATTAAATTATAACTTTTAAAAAGTGGCTACCTCACTAAGTAAGAAGTCTTGGATGCATTTCATCTCCTTTCTTCATTTTTTCACATTGCATGTGAATTTTTAGGTGTCAGTATTGCTTCATTAGTCATTGTCACCTCTGCTGAAAATCCTTTGGAGCTTACTTTTAAAATTTACCTTTCAATTTTTTTTTCAATGTTGCATTTTACCTTGTTTTAAGTCCCAGAAATTCATATGTTAATGACACTGTCTAAGCGAGGCCTATCATCTTTAGGGGTCTTATAGGAGTCAGGCTCATTGGCTTGAGTGGGCTGGAGGAATCCTTTAGTATAAGTTCTGTAATAGCCCTAAATTTGTGCTAAATCATTTCTGAGGTTAGGATGACAGATTTGTTCTAGTGGTACTCCTTTTAAGCTCTGGCTATTTAAGTTTAATTTTATAAAGTCAGCTGAGAATTCTACATGTTAAATGCTAGTTTCTATCTATGATGAAAGAGCTGATGATGGTCAAGGTGACTGTCACCTTGAGGTTGTAGGCTGAGAACACATCAGAAGAACCTGACTAGAAATGGCTTAAATAAGAGATAATTATGATAAATGATCTCTTCTTAAAAATACTTAAATCACTCAATCTGAACACATAGCAAGAGATTTTTGTCATCAAAAAGATGACGTCTATAGCTTAAAGCTGTTATTAACAGGAGATCAAGTTATATAATTTTCTTTAGAACTGAAAGGGACCAAAGCTATCATATATATTCAAAAACTTCAATTACAAGAGAGGAAATAGAAATCAGAGAGGTTAAGTGACTTGCCGCAGGTCAGACCCTTAAAGTGGTGGACTGAGTCTTGAAATGAGAATTCTTTCCTATAGACTGTGCCCCTTTTAGACCTTGTTATGCACAGTAGGATGTGGATAAAGGATGTTGTAAGGCCTGTTGAAAATTATGTATGCACACTTTTTACATCATAAGTGGTATTAGGACAGCCTTCCTTCTTGTTTGAATGTCAACCCATTGTGTAGAATAGTAAAAAAATGTTTATTTTTTTGGTTTGGTCCAATATGGAGTAGCTGAGAGATTGTTAATAGAAGAATTGAGAAATTGTCCTACTTACAACAGATATAATATTGAATTCTGTTAGATTTCATTATTATGGTTAGTCCTTAGATAATGCTCAGGAACAAAGAGAGCTTTGGTGATTGACCGGTTGGGTTTAGGGACATGTATAAATAGTTTGTAGTAGCCAAACAATGAATTTCAAGCATTTAATTTGTAGGCAAACCCTTCTTGCCTTGAAATAAATGAGTTGTGGAATATTTGTTTGCAACCGAAGAATTAAACCAGCAACTTTTCTAAGGGAAGTTGCTTAAACAAAAGTATCAACATTAGTGAGGCCCCTGTTAGCATCTGGACTTCATAGAAGCTTGAGATATTTACTTTAATATCTTGCTTGGAAATTTTCCTCATTTGGGGGCTTGTCTCTCAACTTACCAGCGTGTGTAACCTTGCATGGCTATGTGAGAAGTTCATGATCTTTGGAGGTAGGTAGACCTGGGCTTGATTTTGGAGCCTATTGCTAGTTATGTTACCTTGAGTAGTTCCATAACTTCTTTGCATTTCAGTTTCTTCTTCTATAAAATAAAATGAGATAATATCTTAAACTCACATAGGATTTTTGTAGAGTTGAGGGAGATATTATAAATTAAGTGTCTGGCTTTTTGTGTCCTTTCATGGTACATCATTCACTCTTTAAAGTTCTCTCACGGGCACTTGTTTTTCATTTCGCTGCATGGTCTGAAAGGAAATTATCACCCTCTTTGATAAGAGAAGTCTCCGGTCCCACATGGAGAATGTTCATAGGCGAGAGAGTTGGAACTGAGCGACTCAGGTGGAAGAAGGGTGGTGCTGCACCCTTTGGTGTTTTCTGGCTCAGTAGATGTCACACAGCCCTTTCTCTAGTGTCCTGTAGAGGGCTGGGATAATTCAACCCTCTTTATGGGAGCTCCCTCATAAACACAGGGACATGATTGAAGAGAAGAATCTGTTCCAGTTATTGAAACATTGTTTCCTAAACTCCAGAGCCATGATATCAGTGCCTGAATTTCAAGTATAGAGTTTCTACTAGGCCAATCTGTTATATCTAAGATGATGGACAGGTCTTTCTTTGATTGTTCAGACCAGAAGGCATATGGACTGGGCTAGGATTTGGACTAAAGCTGAAAGTAGAATGGGACCTGTCCTATTTGTAGGTGATGACCGGGAGGCCTCCCTGGAGCAAGCATATGGTGGGCCACACAGGGGCACCTCGGTATGAGAGGCCCAGCATAACCATGGGGGAACCAAGTGACTGTGGAGGGACAACCTCCCTGTCAATGTTCAGGGGGAGGGCTCTGGTCCCAGGGTGAGATAGGGCTAGAGTGAGGGGGCGGTTAGCTTTTAAAAACAGCAGAGGCCTCCAGCATCAATCAATAGGAAGTTGGCATTCTGTAGAATCTGGTAGAAATTCACTGGCATAAGGGACCAGGAGCTTGGGTAAAAATTCACTTTGATCAGAATAGCTCTGGGGCACAGCTCTTGGGTCTGGTTGGCAATGACAGTACTTGCTGCTGAGCACCTGGGATGCAGCAGTCTAGTTTAAGTCCATCCTGAGGCCTGGACAGGTAAAACATTAGTGGGCCCCATTGTCACACTCTGGGAAAGCAGAAGCCAGTAAGTCATGTATAGTTTTAACATGTGAGCTTGTTCAGAATTACTTCATTCTAGAAATTCTGGGGGAAATATCCATGGGATGCCTTTGTCATTCCCTCTAAAATTTTAGGACAGAATGCTTGGGATGATTATATGTAGCATGTAGGCATTTTAAGTGACATTAATAGTTTAAGAAAATGAAGATCATTTTTATAAACTAGAACCAGTTAGTATAGGAACAACAGAGCAATCTTCACAATCAGCTGCATCCCACTGCTGTGGACAGTAGATGTGTGTGAATGATTATGGAAGATAACGCTGAGCTAGACTCTCTGGAAATTAACAAATTTTAATAGAAGTAGTGCAGCGTTTCAAGTTTATGGTGAGCTTGTTTGATATCTTAAAGCAAAAGCATTTTTAAATCTTTCTTTAGACTTTTATTTTTAATACTTGCCTCTTCCTCACAGTTTTAAGCTAAGTGGATAACAGTGGCCCCCCTTCCCCCCCACCCCATCTCCCTTTCCAGAACCTCTGGCTTCAGAGGAAATGCTAAGACTAGACCACTCAAGAGTCAGTCCTGGATTTGAGATTAAAGCCCTCTGTGATACAACTTTTAGTTTTTAGTAGTGAGACCAGACTGGCATGACAAAGACAAATGAACTTCAGGAAGACATTCAAACTCGTGTCCTCCATACGGATATTGGTGGTGAAGGGTATTTTAGGGTTCCCATATATGAGTATAGAAACAAAGAGGAGTCCGGTGCCCTTGGGCTCCTGGAGGATGTTGTTCCCTTCAAAAGAAGGAGCAGATTGAGCAACTGCCTACCTGTGTTCACCTGGTGCCTACACAGATCAGCCTCTCACAGATAAGTTGCTGGCTCTGTGTGAAGAAAGAATGCCTGCACTTGAGAAATAAGAACAGCTGGTCACAGCCCGTCTGGCTCTACCCAGTCCCTGGCAAGTCCTGGCTTCTGAGGATTCTGCCTTTCCTAGCTGTGGCTTCTGGTCTTTGATTGTCTCTGGAGAGGCATGGTTTTAAGGTCCAGCAAGTGCTTTCTTACAGGATGGAGTTTGTCAAGAGCTCAGAGGGGAGACTGCGGCTTCTCTTCCCATGCTCCCACCTGCCCCTTCTTGACCACCCTCTTGACGAGGAATGGATGGTTGTAGTGGGAGCTTGAGCCCTATGGGGGAGGGGGAGGGGACAGAAGCGGGAGGGGCAGGCTCTCTTCTGATGGCCTTTTGTCCTAAGAGCCTGACGTCCTTGCAGTCAGCCACTATCCCTGCCCCAAAGGAGGGCTGTGATGTGGGGACTTGTTACTCCTGAGGTCAGCTCTCTTACTAGGTCTGTCCCAGTGGAGATGCCTGCTTATTTTTTGGGGTGGGTATGTGAGAATTGACCTTGGGATGAAAACTCAAGTGACAGCAGGATGAGGGTATTTGGTACCTTAATTTCATCTTTATATTATCAACCATCTTACCCAAGAATTTCTTGGTTGTATTAATGCTAAACAGGGTTGTCCATGTGAGCAAAGGGAATGCAGTGTGTTTTATTTTAATGAGGGATCTAGACTGCTGCGGACTTCTCTCTGGAGACCTCTCTACCTGATGTTATATTTCTAAGGCTGAACACCTCTTATGATCAGAGATGGGGTGTGCTAAGGAAGAAAATATGGTGAACTGGGAGCTGGCAACTAGTTCAGCTCTGAAACCAGTTGTAACTAGCCACATGACTTTTAACAGCTCGTCTCTCAGAGCCTCAGAATCCTCACCCATGAGAACCTGAAGAAATGTGTGTGTTTTCCATGTTTATATCCTCAGCACCCAGCATGTGCCTGGCTGGAATAGGTGCTCAGCAAATGTTTGCCCAACCAATGAAGGGGAAGGGCGCTAGAGCTTAGCCTGGAGCATGTTCAGAGGAATGCTGGTCTTAGAAGGTGGGCAAAAGAAAAGATTCTCCAGTCAACTAAGTTTGTAAATGCTACCTGTTATATCCCTTTCTTGGAAATTCTTAATATATCTTTAGAATATTAGAGGACCTGAGAAGTACTGCAGTAAAGAAAACCTTAGTGTTGTTAAATCTAATTTCCTAAACTTATTTGACCTCAAAATATTCTTTTTCTCTACTAAGCCAGGAGGAATTTTTGCTAGGCCAGATGACCTTGACAGAGACTTCCTGCTAGAACATTTTAGAATCTGAGAGCAGGAGTGGAGGATGAGACATATTTAGAGGGGTAATATGGTGATAGAAGGTTTAAGTTTAGGGCACGTGCACGTGTGTGTGTCTAAACAGGGCTCAAACTTCAGATCCTAAAATTAAACTTTGTAGGCCATGCTCTGCACCCACAGCACTAACAGGAACCTTGGGTGAGGTTTTTATCTTTTGAGCTGAACTCCCACATGCAGAGAGAAGTACTCATCTTGTCCTTAAGGAATCAAGGGCAGTGGCACAAAATGACCATGTTTCTGTCATGCTCACGTACTTTTTCCTGTTTTTGTCTCCAGCAGATTGTAAGTTCTTTGAAAGCAGAATTCTAATCTAAACTCTGTAAAACTCTCTGGGCACTGTGGCTGGTCCTTTGCCTACCATGGAATAAGTGAAGGTACCAAAAGACACTGTGTAGGGATTTGGTTTACTCTGTCACCTTTCTTTCTCTGAAAGGTCCGAGATGGGTGCCGCTAGGAGGGCAAGCAGGAGAGTCCCCTACCAGCCAAAGTGGGTGGGTTTGGTGATGCTGGAGGACTTGCCCAATCATGGCTGGTCAGCTCTCCCCTGACAGCCCACTGTGCTCTCTGGGGACCCAAAGTTTCTCTCCACCAACTTTCCCTCCCAGATAAGTACATATTAATGTGATTATTTTTAGAAGCTGAAGCATTCAATAAATCAGACGCTTTTGCCCAACACTAGGATAAAGGCTGTTGTTATTTTAACAACAACAACAACAAAATCCTGCAGTCTTCAGCTATTTCTGGATGTAGACTGGTAATTAGCATGCCATTTGTAATTCGTTGCTGTCTCTGGCTGTTTGTTTCCTTGTTCCAGTACAGCCCAGTTTTATTTCATTTTGGAAATGTAATTTTGTGGAGACCTGTAAAATGCTATCATGAGATTAATGGTTTTCTATAGCCAAAGTTTGCCAAACCTGGTGTTTGCAGCTCAATTATTAGTCTTCAGCAGCTCTGTGGAGGGGAGTAACAGCTTGCTAGGATGGTATTTAGTTTCGAAGAAAACTGTTAAAAGCAATTGCTTCAAGAAGGATTGATGCCACCCTAGGAAAGTGATACATTGAGAGAATAGGTAATTTTGGGATAGGTTAAGAAAACTTACATTGTTTTACCTGTTGTAGTATTATTCATAGGAGATATTTCACATTTTTAGTTTACATATTTACTGATGTACATAGAAGTGAAATGCAGATGAGAGCTTTTTGGGAATTTATACTACTGGAATGAAAGGAAGATGTTTACGGTGGTTCCTGTGATGAGGCACGTGGATAAGAAGGCTCCCGGAAACCCCCTGTGGTCTCTCTGGCAGGACTTCATGCTTGCTCTCCAGCTGTAGAGGAAAGAGAAAAATATGCAGTTACTGTTTCTGTTTTGGAGTGCTGGGACCTGCTGCTGACTGTAAAATGAGAACTTGGCCATGGTCCAAAAGGAAAGCTTTTGGTTCCTTCTTTTTAGAAAGATTTATTGGGGGTAGCCTTTAATGAATAGATTGGTTCTCTAGATTTCTCCAGCAGTGTGGGCTGTCTCTTTCTGGCTGCTCAGTTTACCCTCGATTTGCCAGCAGTAAAGGCACAAGGCGGATGGGAGGGTGGTGTAAGGAGAACATGTGTTAGGCAGCACGCCGGGCAGGGTCTTGATGCCTGGCTAGCTGGCTTTCTTGGGGTTACCCGTGTGTCTTCTCATGTTCAGTGAGGAGGAAATAGATTAACTTTGCCCTCTGAGGACTTAGCCTTTGATGAATAAAAAAAGAAGTTATTTTATGCATGAGCTAAAATCTTTCTGAACTAATCCCCTGCCCCTCATTCCCTAAGGTGCTACAAAAGAGGAAAGAAGCTAAAAAAAAAAAAAAAGTGCCAAAACTCTCTTGTGAATGGGAAGCACATGTATTGTTCTATGGATCTCTTGATAAAAGGGTTCAGATAGATGAACCCAAGATTCTAATAGTAAAAGAATTAAAGTGGTCCTAATTGTTCCCTAAGATGCAATAAGAACTAGCATGAATTGTCAGAGGCCAAGGAGCCGTACAAAACCTATGGCCTGAAGTGTCATTAGACAGTGCAGTTTATTAGGCAGTGAAGACCAGGGAAAGTAAATTTAGCAAATTTTAGGTTAAGGTAAACAACTGGAAGGATTCGAGTATGTACTGTGAGAGGCTTCCATGCTCAGCTCTAGTCTTGGTTGATGCTGTCCAAGGCATTGGACCTTAGATATCCCTGGAGGTCTGGCACACTACAGGCTGTGGGTCAGATCACCTGCAAGAGTACTGGGGGAGAGGCTAGGTTTATCTACTGCAGGTTTAGGAAAATGGATTCCACCTATTTTAGTATCAAATTATGATATTTAAGAATAATTTTCCGAAACTTCTTATCATAGAAACAGACTTGAAGATAAAGGATTGGTAAACCAAATACTGTGAGAGGGGAATATTAAGGATCCCTTGAGGAAGGGGAGGCGTATACAATATAGGACACGAAAGAATCATCTGAGGAAGGTGGACTATTTGTAGTCTTCTTATGCTGATATGGAGAGAAGTATGAAAGACAGCTATCATGTCATATTTAAACAACTATTATTATTTTATTTTTTGATTAGGTAATATCACATGGTTCAAAAATAAAATCAATTATCAAAAGCTATTCATTTAAATGTCTACTTCTATCTACTCTGTCCCTGCCCTTGTCTTCATAATCACTGTTATTAGTTTCTTACGTACCTTTCTAGAATTTCCTTATGCATTTATAAACATATTTGAAAATATATGAACTGTCACCACTCTCTATTTATAAAAAAGCTGTCATATTTATTTTCCTGCACCTTGTGTTTTGTATTTGATATGTCTTGGAGATCCTTCCACATAAGCGCATAGAAAGCTTCCTTCTTTCCTCCTTTCCTGTTTTCTCCTCTCCCATATACAGCTGTCTGCTGTCCCATTTAATAGATGTACTATAATTTATTGAACTAGTCCTCTACTGATGAACATTTGACTTATTTTCAAATTTTGCTTATACAAATAAAATACAATGAGTAACATATTTTATTTCATGGTACTTAATTATGTGCAAGTGTACCTTTAGGATAAATTACCAGAACTGAAATTGTCAAGTCAAAGCGTATTTGCATTTGTAGTTTGGGTTAATATTGCCAAATCTCCTTTCTTGGGGGTTGTACCAGCATACACTTCATTAGCAATGGGTGAGGGTGCCTGTTTTACCACATTCTCAGCAATAGACTATGTTACCACATTTTTGGAGTTCACCAGCCTTCTAGGTAGAAAGTGGTATCTAAATATAGTTTTAATTTACATTTCTATTATTATGACTGAGGTTGCACATCTTTCACATGAATATAAATGCCATTTGTTTTTGTGGATTGTTGCACTTTTTGACTCTCATGGATTTCTAGGAACACTTTCTGTATTAGGGAAATAGACTTTGTGTTAAAACCTGCAAATAATGTTTCCAGTATTTGTCATTTAACTTTGGTTTTTTACCAAGCTGAAGTTTTTGATGTTTATATGGTTATATTTATCAATCTTTTCTTTTGTGGTTTCTGGATTTTGAGTCATAGTTCAGAAGAAATTTCTGACGTGGCTGTAGAACCACACTATTGTTTAGGACTAACTGGTTTTAGAGATTATGTTAATTTCTGTTTCAAAACTCCCAAATAACACAAATTATTCAAATTATATTTGCTTTTTATTTCATGTACTTTGCTTTTCTCCTTTCTTCTTGACTTTATTTAAAATGATAAGATGTACTTACATTTTTCCATTTCTGATAACTGGAAAGAGATGGTGATTGCCACTCAAAGTGGAGAAACGAAGGGCATACTGTCAGTGGGGGTGGTTTAGACTTGTTAGAGGGCTATACTTGGCCATAGTGACTTGGTCTTGCTTTCCACGCACACCTTGGCATGGGACGTGGACTGTCATGGGAGAGACATTTGGCTTTCCTGGCAAGTAGGGTATGGCTTTGAGTGTTACTCTAGAGCATCTCAGAATGCTGGTAACAAATACCCATTCAAGTCGCCTTGGGAATTCATGAGTTGGATGAGGGTTTGGCCAATGAAAATCGAATTCTAGGTAGATTGTTTTCTATGCATTCTGGTTCCAATTGCTCTTGCAAGTAATTTAGATGTGCCAAACCTTTTATGTTTATTACTTACAATTTTGTTTTTCTTTGCGTGAGTCTCTTGAGTACTTGGGGGTTGGTTCGTGGGGAGGAGTTTTATAGTACACAGCACTCCATCTCCTATGGGCTCTTAATAATAATGTATTAAAGATGTTAAAGACCTTAAAGAAACAAAATAGGGTCAGCCAGAAAAGGGTTTGCTTAGACCTTGATTACTTGAAATAAGATCTTATATGTGATCTGTCTTTGTGGAGTAAGCATTTTCTATGACTTGGGAGATGGGCAGGAAGTGATACAGGAATGGTGGGACTTCGGGATGACTGTCTTTAAGACTGAAAAACACTGGGTAGTTCCATGCTTGCCTATCTGAAAAGTGATTTGTTGCAAACTCAGCCTTTCCTTGCTGGAGCTATTATCAGCTTATACTGGCATGATTTTTGTCAATTATAGTAAGGCCGTCTTACTATACTTCTTGGTTATCAGGAGGCTATTTTAGCTGTATGCCATTTAAGCAAATGTAATGACAAAGCAAAGGAAGGTAATTTCTCAGTCTTTAGGCCTTTATTCCTCCCATAGTACAGCCCAAACTAAATTCTGTACACAGTGAGTCTTGGCTGTGCGGTTGATAGTTACACAGGTGTAGATGAGCAAGCCTGTGGTTTATCCTCTTCTACTACTTCCTCTTACTTTTCTTTTCCTGCTGTCCTTTATTTAGCATTTGTCCACTGGTGAGCAAATTTAGGCAAAGTCAGTAGAATTCAGGATGAACAATTTTGCTGAGGACAGCACCTGAGGCAGCAGCAAATTTTAAGGGCTCAGAGGAGGAAGAGATGCTTGTGAGGGTGTCAGAGACCATCAATGGTCAGAATGAGAACAGGAGAGTAGAGTCTTGGTAACCGTGGAGGACAGACAGGTACTTGTCAGCACATCGATGCTTCTGAGAGGTCAAATTAGATTGGGAGTGAATGATGCCATTGGATTTAGAGTTAGGATGACATTGGAGAGCTTTGCCAGAACACTTTCTGAAGCCTGGTCATAGGATGAAAAGTGAACATTCTGCTCTGTTTCATATGTTCCTTCCTCACAGACACTATTAAATGGAAAGCCGGCCCATGGGAGACCATTGTTCATTCAAGATTATCCGTGCCATATAAACTACTCCATAAACTGTCACAAAGTTGTTGTTGGGTTTGCTGGTGCGATATACAATTCCCATGTGACTTACCTCCAACCAATTGCCAAATGTGAAATTTTAAAAAATAGTTTCTATGTTTCTATTTGAGATTTATTAGGACACCCAGAAGTGATATGGTGGTGGTGCTGGCGGTGTGGTTATTGCCCTTCTTTGTGACTGAAGCCATGTGGCCTTCATTCTACAGGGCCCACCTTCTCCAAAGAATTTCATCACTGAACTTAGCACTATTGATAAAATGATAATGTCACCATTTAACAATGCATCAAGACAAATAATAGAGTTAGATAAATGGCCAAGGTGATAATGTTTGTGATCTGCAGACTGGCATTACCCACTTTCATATCAGAACCAAGAGAGGGATGCTGGTAGTTTGCTCGGGCTTGCAGAGGGAAAAAAAGAGTAAGACTGTGTTTGCTCTGGAGACCAGAAAAGTGTGTAACCATTTCCATTGCCAGGGAGCACTTCAGTTCTTTTTTTTGCTATGATTTTATTCAGTTTGCTTACAGAGTTTACCATTCATTTATTCATTTGTTAATACAACATTAATCCAACTAACATTTTTCGAACCGATGTGATATGTATAGTGTGGTCATAGATGTCTTGGCAGAAAAAAATATATATAGATAGAAGACACAGCCCTTGCCCTCAGAGATTTTATAGTTTGAGATGACCAGAGAGGCTGTTGGCACTGGTGTGGGATGACTGGTACATTCTTCCTGAGGGCAAGACAGAGGAGAACGCCTCAGCTGGCTGTGCTCTCCGTTCTCATGCCCTAGACTCCTTCATTTGGTCCTGACTTTAGTTCCTCTTCATTGGATCTGAGATTTTGGAGCTTCATTTGCTGTTTCCATCTAGAATAACAGCTTCTAGATGGGTTTTGATATTCAGCTATGTTTTGTGTTTTAGCATGTTTTGGTTTATATTATTAACAATTTACAGTCTGAGAAATATTTCTTTTTAAATCTTGAAATTAATATTTACTTTTGCTATTCTTTTATTTTACTTGGGAAACTTTGCAGAGTCAAATTTTGTTAAGAAGATGATTTAGTATGTTGGAAAATACAGGTTTTGGAACCAGAGAGATATAAGTTCAAATTCCTATTCTACCCCTTAGCATTACTGTGTATGGCCTTAGACAAATTATTTAACTCACTGAGCCTCAGTTCTCTGCTTCACAAAATGGGGAGAACAATACCTTTCGGGAGAGCAATTGTAAAGATAAGAACAAATTAAAAGCTGTGACTATTATTGGGGAAGACAGACAAGCCATGTGAACTTTTATATTTTATATTTCAAATTCATTCGTTCATTCATCTATTCTTTTTACTATTGAGTCAATCAGAGTTTATTGGGTGCCTTTTGTATGCCAGGACCTATGATAGGTAGAACACAAATACAAATAAGATTTCATCCCACCCTCAAAGAACTTACTCAAGGGATGAACTTCAGTCTTATCAGCGTTGGGCAAGTGAGCCTGACACTCATGATCCATCCTTCATGGTTCTCCTGTGAGAAAGTTCTCCTGTATCCTGGTGGCAGCACTGGGTGGTGGCGGGGATACTGGGGACTGGAGGAGTGGGGGTAGCAAGAAGCTTTGATTGAGATTCCATCAAATCTCAGCTTTCACCAGACTCTCAGGAACTATTATTCTCCACTGCCGTAGGTGGCCCCACTTGCATTGCCCAGCAGAGGTGACTTTTATTCCAGTGTCATCCTCTGGAATGCAAACCACACTGAATGATGTTTTCAATTGGTTATTACTGTGTTCTCAGAAGAGATTTCAAAATAACCTTTATGGAAGTCTTCAAAAGCTGAATATGTTGAGCGCTGTAACAACTGGTAATGCTTTCAGCTTTCCTGTTACACTCTTTAGGGAAGGTGGTAGATTAACCTGGAGGTAGAGGAAATGCTTACAGCCTGATGAGAAGGAGTCCTATATTTTCAGGTTGCTTTGGAAAAATTTTTGAGTCATCCAGGCTTGCCATTGGCTAACCTGGAAAATAAACATTCATAGGAATAGCTATATACTTAAAGGAACCACAGGAAATCACCATTAAAAATGAGTTCAAGGCTAAAGATAATACTGCATAATTTTCCTCTTACGATTATGTGAATATGATATTTTAAATAATCATAATTTAAAACCACAGGGGGAAATACTTCCTAAGCCTCAGTTCCACTAAATGTCTTAAAGGATGTTTTTTGACTGTTTAAGCATAGAACTTAAAAAAAAGATGATAATAAAATAAAAATAACACAAGGTTCTGTTTGTGTGTGAGTTTTTCCATTTTTCTTTTTTACCTTTGATCTTTTTACTGACTTTTTTAATAGAAGGGGATTGGTCTGTTTTGTATTCAACTGTGGGGCTTGATCTACATATATAAGGATTTTTGATGATCAAGGGCTAAAGAGGGACATGTGCTTCATAGAATTTGGGAGCAACTAGAAGGAGTCTGGTATTTTGTCCATTTCTGCTGTCTCTAGTCTTTGGAAGGAGGGACAAGCTTGCAAAACTTTTTGTGTTCTTATTTGCACATAGACCTGTGTCAATCAGCACATGATGTGCAGATGACCTGTTTGGGTCAGGATGCTAGCCTCTTCTGGCCTCAAACAGACTAGAGTCAGTTATTCTCTAGCTCTGACTGTGCCACAAATAGATTTCTTTCCCATGGCCAGCCAGCAGGCAGCATACTGAGTCTCCTATACCTCAGTCATGCATTGATTACAGGAGCAGACGTGGGCTGCAAAGTACCATTCGAAGGTGCCCTTGAACCATTTCTTTCCTATGGCAAAAGAGTGCAAGTTCAGGTTGTTTCTATCTCCGTGGTGAACCTGTGATTTTTCCATGGTAAATAGTTGTTTAAAGGACTGCATTCCTCCACAGTCTCCCTGCAGTGGGAACAGTCTTCTTGGCACTCATGTATGTATTTCATTTGAACAAGAACATTTTGCACCTGTTGATGTACTGCTTTTTAATTGTTCACAGCTGTTTTCTTTGTTGTTGTTTTCCTTTTCTAAAGCCTAAGGACTTTGTGGGGAGTGACAATTTCTGCCTGTTTCTACCTTTTCTCCCTTTACCTCATGCCAGTCTGCAGGGTCATGTTCAGAAATCAGCCACATGCAAGGGTGTCCCACCTCTCTCCTGCCTTGAGTGATATTTTAATACTTGGGTAAGGAGAATCATTTCTTTTTGCAGTTTTTATGATTTGAAAGTTAGGAAGGGAGGGAAGCAAGACAAAACATTATTGTATTGTGAATGAGTGCAACCAGAGAATATATCTCCACTGATCTCAACCCATGCTTTGGTAATATCTCCTAAAGAGATCAGCACAAGGTCAGTAGTTTTTAAGTTTATTTATTTTTTAAACTAATTTTTATTTTCCCATTACGAAGTGCTTACCTAGCTAAATCTAGTACCCATATAGTACACAACACATAGTTATTTCAATATTACTATTTCCCTATGCTATATTTACATCCCCATGACTATTTTGAAACTACCAATTTGTACTTTTTAATCCCTTACTCTTTTTCACCCACTTTTCCAACCCCTTTCCATTTAGCAACTGCCAAAATGTTCTCTGCATCTATGACTTTGTTTCTGTTTTGTTTATTTTGATTTTTAGATTCCACATATAAATGAAATCATATAGTATTTGCTTTTATCTGCCTGACTTATTTCACTCAGTATAATACCATCTAGGTTCATCCATGATGTTGCAGATAGCAAGATTTCACTCTTTTTATGGCTGAATAATGTTCCATTATGTATATGTACCACTTTTCTTAGTGCATTCATCTATTGATGGACACTTAGGTTGCTTCCATATCTAGGCAATTGTAAACAATGCTTCAAAGAACATATGAGTGCACATGTTCCTTCGAAGTAGTGTTTAGGGTTTCTTCGGATAAGTACCCAGAAGTGAAATTGCTGGGTTCTTTTTTGTCTCATGTTATATAGCCTTGGTTTTAAAGTCTATTTTGTCTGATATAAGTATTGCTACTCTCATTTTTTTTGTTTCCATTTTTATGAAATATTTTTTCCATCTATTTACTTTGTGTCTGTGTGTGTCTCTTATAGGCAACATGTATAAGGGTCTTTTTGTCTTATTCA
Organism: Pteropus medius; assembly: GCF_902729225.1. Lineage (NCBI taxonomy): Eukaryota > Metazoa > Chordata > Mammalia > Chiroptera > Pteropodidae > Pteropus > Pteropus medius. The sequence goes on from NW_024340849.1 coordinate 50,636,241, forward strand.
TTCAGCCACCCTGTGTCTTTTAATTGGAGCATTTAATGCATTTACATTTAAAGTGTTGTTATTGCCATTTTATTAGTCATATTTTTGATCTTCTTTTTTCTACTTAAAGAAGTCTCTTTAACATGTTTTGTAATACTGGTTTCATGGTGATGAACTCTAACTTTTTCTTGCCTGGGACTCTCTTTATCTGTCCTTCGATTCTAAATGATAGCTTTGCTGGGTAGAGTAATTATGGTTGTAGATCCTTGCTTTTACTAATATTTTGTACTAGTCCCTTCTGGCCTGAAAAGTTTCCATTAGAAATCAGCTGACAGTCTTATGGGATCTCCCTTGTGGGTAACTAGCTGCTTTTCTCTCTTTGTCTTTAACCTTTGGCATTTTAATCACGGTGTGTCTCGGTATGGGCCTGTTTGGGTTCATCTTGTTTGGGACTCTCTGTGCTTCCTGGACTTGTATGTCTACTTCTTTGTCACATTAGGGAAGTTTTTTGTTACTGTTTCTTCAAATAGGTTTTCAATTCCTTGATCTCTTTCTTCTTCTGGTGTTCTTATGATGTGAATGTTGTTATGCTTTGTGTTTTCTCAGAGGTCCCTTAAACTATCATTTAAAAAAAGTTTTATTTTTTTTTTTGCTTTTCAATTGGGTATTTTCCTCTATCTCGTCTTCTAGATCACTGATTCGATCCTCTGCTTTATCTAATGTACTTGATTCCCTCTCATATATTCTTTATTTCAGTTATTGTATTCATGTATGACTAATTCTTTTTTATATTTTTATCTTTATTTTTACATTTCATATCTCTTTGTTGAAGTTTTCACTGAGATCATTGAGCATTCTTATAACCAGTGTTTTGCTCTGCATCTGGTAGATTGCTTGTCTCCATTTTATTTAGTTCTTTTTCTGGAGCTTTGCTTTGTTTTTTCATTTGGGACTTGTTTTTTTGTCTCTCCATTTTGGTTGACTCCCTGTGGTTTTTTTATTTGTTAAGTAGAGCTTCTATGTCTTCTGGTCTTAGTAGAGTGGCCTCATATAGTAGGTGTCCTGCTGGGCCCAGTGGCACAGTTTACTTGCTCCAGGTGTGTTTCTCGTGTGGATTGTGTGTGCCCTCCTGTTGTAGATGAGCCTTAGTTGCTGTTGACATGTCAATAGTAGGGGTTGACCCTCAGTCTGTTTGGTTGTGAGGACTGGCTGTGACAGCAATGGAGGAGCTGTTGTGTAGGGGCTGACCCTATGGAGCAGGATTTGCTTTTTCAGGGCTCTGGTGCCTGCTGAGTCTGCCCTTTGGGTGTGTCATTTGTGGAGGTGGTTGGGTGGTGCTCTGGTGGTGTCTGAAGCTGGCCACCAGTTGTTTCTGGGGCCTCTTGGGAGGAGCTCTGTTGCAGATCAAAGTTAGCCATTGCCTGTGTCTTGCTTGAGGCCACTTGGTATGATCTACGAAGTGATCTGCAGATGGTTTCCAGTTGCGCTGGGCTTGGAAGTGCCTGGGAGAGGCTAAACTGTGAACTGATGCTTGCTAAGCTTAGAGCTGCTTAGCAAGAGGTACAGGGCATGCTGAGGGCAGACACTGCTTGTTTAGGGTTTGTGCACCTTTGAGGGATTCTAGGAATGTCCACTGCATGAACCAAGACAGGCTGTTTGTATGGAAAAGCCACTGGAAACAGCTTGAGTGGGCTTGCAAGTTGGGTGGAGCGGGATCTCAGGGAATCACCAGGGCAGATGCTAGTGAATCTAGTGTTAGCTAGCTTGATGGAGACTCACTTACAGCGTCCACCTGTGTGTGCTTGGTGGATGGTGGGACGGCTCAACAAAGGAACCTTGGCTTCTGCCAGCACTTCTCTCCAGGAGAAGCTTCCCCTCTAGTCCTCGCCCTGAAGCCAGACAATTCAGTTTCTCCCAGAATGTTCCTTGTGCCTTTTGAGCTGCTGCCCCAGTACTGGAGCTTAGAGGGTGAATCTGTCAGTGAGTAAGTCTGTGCACAGGCCCTTTAAGAAGAGCACCTGGAACTGCAGCCGCCCTCTGTCTCATTCAGCCACACTCTCCTCTGTTTTACACAGCCAGAAGTTGTGGGGACTTCTCTTAATGGCACTGGAACCCTGGCCCAGGCAGGCTGATGTGGCGCTGGGACCCTCTGCTCCTCATGGGGACCTCCACAGCTGAGATATCTCTTCCAATTTTTAACTACCACACTTGGATGTGAGACCAGCCCACTCAGTGTCTCCACCCCTCTATCAGTCTTGAATGGCTTCATCTGCATATCCTTAGTTGTAGGATTTCTCCTCAGCTAGACTTCATATGACTCTCAGTGATGGTTGTTCTGTAGTTTAGTTGTAATTTTGAGGTGGTCATGGGAGGTGAGCAGAACATTTACTTACTTCAGCATCTTGACCAGACCAAGCCAATATTTAAAAGTCTCTTTTCAAATCGTTAGTGAAGAAGCAAGATCGTCAAGTCATTTTAGTAATGATTTTGGAATCAGTGGGGCTTGAGAAATATCTTGGTATGATTTATGATGGTTTTGGCATATTTCCTAATGACTTGGGATTTCTTAGTTGCCAAGTGGTAGATCAGAAGGGACACTTTAATAGAAGAGAGTATTTTGACTTCATTAAGTGGAACGTTTTAAGAATTACAGGTAGCAAAAGGGCTCTGACTTTTCTAGATAAGTAATTGTTTTTATATTGTTAAACTATGTCAGATAATTTATTTTAAAATGGTCTCTTAATTTTAACATTTTTTAATGATGTGACTGTTACTCTTATGATAATATTTGTGTGTATGAGAAATAAAAATAACAGTTTCATTTTAAAAATTAACAAAACCCACATATTTGTTGAAAAAGTGCCAACTAGGGTGAGATAATAGTCCCTATTGGCCCAGTACATTTTAGAACTTCTCTAGTGATAGTTCAATGTGGCAGATGAGTTCTATGTGTTTTGGAGGTGACTATGAAATCAGTTGTTTAATTTGCTGTCAAAGGTTTTGACCTGTGTGTTTTATCAGCAGACTCTTTACTAAGTTGTGTGCATAGACTGAGTTTGTTTAAATCTACAAAACTGCTTTCCTTTCCAGGTGTGCTCTGAGAGCTCAAGTCACAGGTTTTAATGAAGAAAGCTCCACCTGTTTTCTATTGTATGGTTACATCAGGCCATAAGAAATACTAAAGAGGCATCAAACCTTCAGAATACTAGATTCCTGACTCCCTGGGTTCCACGTAACTCCCCTTTCCATGATGTGTAAGGCCAGCTGTGCAGCTAGGTGCATCGATTGGCATGTATAATATAGTGGGTTCATTAGCAGGGGAAACAGTGGTCAGAAACAATGGACCATGGCGGTGTGTGCCCTGGAGTTTATGGAGAAGGAAAGACCTTGTTTGAAAAGGTGTAAACAGACTGTCCCACACCCCGCAATGTTCCATGCATGTGAACACATTCCCTGGGACCTCAGAGGTGGGTAGGAGATGTAGGTTAGCCAGAGTCTGGTGTTGTGAAGAAGGCCGTTGAGGAAACCCTAATCCCTTTAGGCCTCAGCTTTGAGACATTTCTCTTGCCAGAGCTTTCTCACCTGGACAAAAGGGACTTGAATTCATATTCAGTTTCAGTTTCTTCCCTTTGTCATATACCATGTATAAATGTGGACCATAAAATGCATTAAAAAATGCTCACGTTCTGTTATGTTTCACCCCTCTCCCAAATCTTGCCTTGGGATATCCATCTTCTTTGCACCTTTAAGAACTTTGGGATTGGGGCCGTCTCTGCCTTCTCTGATATATGGTGTCTAAATTTTAAAGATCTTCTTCCTTGCCTTGTGTGTGGGGTTGATGTTAATGATATGGTTGTTAGGAGTCTCTGAACAACTGTCAGATTGTGTTTTGGTGTTTATATGGCTGGCCAGCTCAGCCTTTAGTCATTTGGGCCATAAAATAGTCTAGTAACTTCCACCTTCCATATTTTTTCTTACATCTTGACATTATCAATAGGTAATTTTCGTTTTTCTTTGAAATTCTCCTGACACGCATTTCTTTTTAGATGGAAGGTCATGGATTAATCCACTACATAGATGATGACCTCAGGTACCAAGGGTGTCAGAACAGCGGTTGTGTCCCCTAATTTATAGAGTGTAAAAGTTATTAAGCACTTAGGGATAGTGTTCTCAAAAACTGTCATTTCATAGATGAGGAAACTGAGAGATGTGCTTAAAAGTGACAAGAATGGTGAAAACTGCTGAGCATAACTTTGTTGAGAGTTCAGAATTCAGAAGAATTTCTTACCTTTGCCTAAATCTTTTCAGCTTATGGCTGACCCACAGGTGCTGTTGTATTGGGAAGTGAAATAGGATTATCATAGTGTATTGTTTGTCACGGGACTTGTTAAATTTGGCTTGTGGTCTTTAGAGGAATATATTTTCTTTCACACAAACCTCAACACATAGCACCTAGTAAAATACTGATATACTCTGATTCTGTTTTAAAGATACCTTTAATTGAAGAGCTAAGTCGAACACAAATAAATCTATGATAGTTTTTGTCATGCTATACAATACTGTACCTTTAAGTGTATACATCTTTCTGACAAGGGGGTGCAGGATTCCACGCCAGCTAGAGATTTCTGTGCACATAAAGGAGGACCTTTGTGTATCAAATAGAGATGTAAAATGGTGACTACATCTGCTTAATTTCAGATTAGTGAGAAGCATCAGCATTACCATAGAGAAAAGGAGAGAAGTCCTGGGAGTAGTTGGGAAAAAGTCAGTTGCAGGTCTTATCTGCAAAATAGCCATGCAAATAAGACCCTCATAGAGCTTATTTTATTTTATTTCTTTTTACTTCTACCTGAATATATAGCAACCTTGGAAAGAGCTTTGCTTGAGAATCATCCTTGCTTAGAGTGCCTTGCGTTTCTATGATCCACCTGTGTCGGTCTTGGGTAGTGGTGTAGCCATCTGAGTGTAGACAGTATGATAAAGTGGCCTGTAGATCTGCCAGCAGTAGGAACTCCCGGCACCCTAGAAAGTTGACAGCATGTCATAGCAACTTTCAGGAGTCCCTTTGACAAAGGAGGGCCTTTGTCCCTAGATAGCTATGTCACACTGAGAACCTAAAGCCAACTCAAACCCTTGGGCTTTAGGGATGAAATCAGTCCTTCAGGTTATTCCTGTATGTATGTATTTCTGCCAGAACAGAGGATGGAATAGTGCTCAAAGGACTGCCATTAATGAGACCTTCTCTACTGACCCTATCACTCTCAGATTCCTGAGCAGTTTATGAGAAGAGTCCCAGGTGGGATACATTGGAAAAGTCCAGCCTTGAAAAACAAAGAAAACAAGGGTTAACTTTCCGTAATTATTTAAAAATGGAATAATCTACCTGTTGTATATAAAAGGGGGGAAACTGGCAAATCTTAGGAAATAGTTGCTATGTAATATATGGGTTAAAATATTTTTGTATGTTAAATGATACTGGTGTTAAAATCAATGTTATCATTTAGTAAGCATCAGCTGAGCAGTATATTGTATGAAGTATGAAATTACATGTTTCCTGAACTCAAAAATGCTCTTGTTCTTAAGAAGACAGTATAAATATATTTGTTTTTATATTATATAGTAGAGGAAAATGCAAGGTTATTTTTATCTGGCTTTAGAATGCATTATGATTTTTTTTTTGAGGGGAAGACTTAGTGACTTTTTCACTTTACAGTTAATATTTAAATTATTTTGTGCTTATTTTACACCCCAGTCATTTGAGCACTTCTTTTTCTTGGTGAGTGTGGTAAAGGATTTGAAACAAAGTAAACCCAGAACCTGAAAGAGGGGTATAGGGAAGCCAGTTATAGATTAAAATTTCAATGTGGAAAATCTCTAGAGCAGCAAATTTTTATGCAGGTAACAATATATTTTGCTCTATTTTCCAGAAGGCTTACAAATTTTGCTGCTGAGGAAAGCTGGTTTGTTTGGGAGTGAGCTTTTAATGTAAGTGCTTGACATTAAGTTCTGATTGCCAAGGCATCCATTTCAAAGATATCCATCTCAAATAAACATACTGCCAGCTGTATGACATAGCTGTATGACATAGCTGTATGACATAGCAAACCAACTAGATAAGGAACCAGATCACCCATACTCATGAGTTCTTCTTTTAGAAAGCCCTGGCTAACCTAGATAGCTGACCACTTGGGTGACCCTGCTTCTCCCTTTCTGCTCCCTAACTCCCACTATTATGTTTTAAATTCACAATAAAAAGTGGACCCACAAAACCCTAGACACCCCATCCTTCTACCCTAATAATGGCAGACCCTAGTCCATGGTCCTTTCCTCTCTCTCTGCCTTCATGCAACTTTGCTGCATGGCCCTCAGGCATGCCACATACCCTCCAGGATCTTTGAGTAACAAATCTTATTCTTCAAAGTTCCCTGAAGGGATTTTGCTTAGGTATGTCTTACAATAATAATAAGAACCACAAGGTCTGATGCAGCCACAACATTGGCTCAGGCTGGGGAAATGTCTGTGGGGGATTACCATGTATAGTAGGGGTCCAGATAAGTGCCTCAGGCATTCTTAGCCCATAGAATTACTATTAATAGGTTGATACCTACTCAACAGAGCGGCATACCTGGTCTCTCTTCCTGAAGGTAAAGGCTTGCTTACTGTCAGAGTTCACAGATGAGACTTGAGAAAAAAGAGAAAGGTCTCAAAACTTAGAATACAAACATTAGATGGTACTTGACGGGTTGAGAGTACAGGCAGATTTGTTGAGGTAGAATTTGAATCTACTTGAGATATAGAGCTGGTAGGCCCAGAAGGAAAACTCTCCCATAAGAAAAAATGGGTTAGACCAGATGTGGGCTATCATGCATAGAGATGAACTCAGCTGTGGGAGCTGGTGAATCCAAGTTGGTCAAAGCCCAGGAAATATTCAGAGTTGCAGTGGGAGCAGGGGAGTGTATGTAGAGGGCCTGAACAGAAGTCTGATGGATATTTGGAATAATTGGATGCTGCTTATCTGGGCTTTTTAACTATTTAACTGAGTGCCTTTTAATGGCTTTTAGAGTAGCTTCTAACAGAAGAGAGACGATATCTGGGTAGGACAGAGCTTCTAAGATGAAAGCAATAGTTCAATTTACCATAGAAGAATTTCTGTTTTAAGTGAAAATGGAATAGCTTATAGACTAGCTTTTTCACAAAGTGATCTAGAAAAACTGAACAAAGTATAAAAAAGGTAGTCAAGACTCGAGGGATCAGGGTACTGAAAAGAAGGGAAACATATTGATTGAGCCCAACATTCTGTGATGCTTTCCCTCTGAAATATTTTCTGGTTCATAAGGGGTCTATGCATGGTGGGTGGTAGATATGTAAAGAGATCAGGATCTTGGGGAAAAGGAAAAGAATAGTAAGATGAGCCCAGTGATCAGTACTGCTGTTCTCTTCAAGGCATTTGCTGATGTGTTAACATCTCAGGGGCTAAGAAATGAAGAGAAAACTATTCTTAAAGGCTGGGAGATGAAACTGGCAGTGTTAGGGATCCAGGGCAACAAAAATTGGAGTTCAGAACTTGCTAAAGAGGAGCCCCGGTAAGCACCTAGATTTCTTGTTTGGGCAGGCCCCACCCTAAGAATAAGAGTAAACTTGAAATAGGACAGCCTGTATAAAAGTCTGAAACTCGGCTTTGAACCAGTTTAAGAGTGGATTACAGTGATCTGTCCCTACTCTAACTGCCTGCCAAAAAACCAAAAACAAACCCTCTCTAAAGGATAACATCAGCCAGAATCTCAGATTGTCTCATTACTTTTTGATACACAATATTTGGCATTCAATGAAAATTCAACAGGCATGCCAGGAAATAGGGCCAAATGATTAAAAGAAAAAAAAAAGAGTAAAAACTGATAATGAAAACAGCAATGGGTGACTCAGATATTAGAATAATTAGATATGGATTTTAAAAGATCTGTCATAAATATGTTCAAGAAAGTAGATGAGATTTTACAATAAAATGAAATATATAAAAAAGAGTTCAAATGGAAATGCTGGGAATGAAATACACAATAAATGAAATAAAGAATTAATTAGGTAAATTTGATAGATTAGACATAGGAAATTAGTAAACTTTGCATTATAGTAGGTTAGTAGAAAATATCCAGACTGAAGCACAGAGAGAAAAAAAGAATAGAAACATAGAGAAAAGAGCATAAGGACCATATGAAACATGGTGAAATGACCCAATAAGCGTGTAAGTAAAGGGAAATAATGAGAGTAGAGACAGATTGGGACAGAAACAATGTTTGAAGTGATATTGGCTGAGAATTATTCAAATAACTGTCTAAAGACATTAAGTGAGAGATTCAAGAAATTCTACAAACTATAAACATGATAAATATAAAAAAAAAAAGCACATCTGCCATATCATAATAAAACCAAAACATAAAGAGAAAGTGCTAAAAAGCAGCCAGAGGAAAAAAAACACATTATCTTAAAGGGGTTACTATAAGATTGACAGCTGACTTTCAACAAAAATAATAGAAATCAGAAGACAGTGAAATGATTAATCTTTAAAGTAACTGTCAACTTAGAATTCACTTCCCAGTGAAAATATCTTTCAAAAATGAAGACATCCAAAGGACATTTTTAGACAAACAGAAGCAGAGAGAATTTGCTACCAGAAAACCTATAGTAAAAGAAATACTAAAGAGAATTCTTTAGGTTGAAGGAAAAATGGTTCCAGATGGAAGCACAGAAATACAGGAAGAAATGAAGAGCAACAAAAACAATAAATATGTGAATAATTCTACATGAATATTTACTATAAAACAACAACAATATTTTGTGGGAGTATAATATGTATATAGTAATAAAATACATGATAATAGTGTAAAAGGTGAGAGCGGAGTGAAGGCACTTCCATTCTTAAGAGAAGTCGTTGATATGCAGATGCTCTTTGACTTATGATGGGGTTATGTCCTGATAAGCCCATTGTCAATCGAAAGTATCATAATTTGAAATTGAATTTAATATACCTAACATACTGAACATTATAGCTTTGACTAGCCCACCTTAAACATGCTTAGAACACTTACATTGTCTACAGTTATGCAGTTATCTTGAGTTTCATCTCAAGAGTAATTGCCTTTCTCTTCTCACCAGAAGCAGGAGACACAGATGGACATTTTGTAGACATGATGGGTTGTGAAAACCCAAAACACAATATCCAAATAAAGATGCTGGCAATACAGTTCACTATAGAGTATTGGTGGTTTACCCTCATGATCATGTGGTTGACTAGGAGCTGTGGCTCACTACTGCTGCCTAGCGTCATGAGAGAGTGTTGTACCACATATCGCTAGCCTGGTAAAAGATCAAAATTCAAAATTCGGCGTATGTATTCTACTGAATGTATATTGCTGTTGTACTATCGTAAAGTCAGAGAATTGTAAGTTAAACCATCATTAAGTCAGCGACCATCTGTACTAATTTATGTTAGACTCTAACTCTAGTAAGTTAAGGATGTGTTGTAATCACTAAAATAATAATAATGTATGATTAATGTGGTAATAGAAGGGAAATCGAAATGATAAAAACTACTTGATGAATCCAAAAGAAAGTATGAAAGAGATAAAACAGGACAAACAAAACAAATAGCAACCCGGTCAGTTTTCATTCCAATATAATTACATGAAATGCAACTAGACTAGATACTTTACTGAATTGACAAAGATTGTTGATATGGATATTAAAAGATTGTTGCTTATAATAGACATATCTTAAATAAAGGGATACAGAAAGGTTAAAAGTAAAAGGATGGAAAAAGATTTACAATGTGAACACACCAGTCAAAAGAGAACTGGTGTAGCTATACACCAATGTGAGATGACGTAGACTTTAAAGCACGGAATATTGCTAAAGATAGAGACACTTCATAATGATAAACAGTCAATTCCCAAGGAAGATAACATAAAGGTAGAATCTGTAGACACAAAGGGATAGACCTCAAATTATCCCTAAGTATACTGAAAGCTCTTAGAGACAGTTTGATAGTAGACTCCCAACTTCTTCAACCCCCAAGCATAATGTACACATCCCCCAAAAGCAACCTGGATGGAAGACGCTTGCCTACTTAGCTACTGAGAATTTTTTTTTAAAAAAGAGTGTTTTATGTTTGTCTGAATGCATTTTGATAAATTTACAAATAGTATTTCTTCACTAGAAGGCATCTATCATTTAAAAAGTAGAGTATTTACTCTCTTGAATGATTTGGTCCATTTGTACAATGTATCTGACCTTTCCTCATGTCCATTGTTAGGGTGATTGTTCCTTTAGTGTGTCAGGTTAGGAGTGTTTTCTAACACAGTCAAGCCCCTGAGAAGTGAGGTCACACCCTTACCTATAGCTCGCACTTTATAGCACCACCTCCTGCTTCCCCTTCTGCCTGGGCCTATCTCTGTTTTCTGAGCATGGAGCTTTAATTCATGGTGGATCTTAAGTGTGTCCTCAAATATTAGAATAAATGTCTATCAATAAGTCTAATTTTTTTTTTTAATTCTTCATCTAAGTTTAAGATGACACTGGATGACATAGGGAACCCTAATGCTACTTTTCATATGATGTCAGGCATCTCGTGATTCCAAGCCAATGTGGTGATGTACAGACCCAAGGACTCTAGGTGCTGAGTTGTTGCCAGAGTTGCTGTCTGTTGGGCTGTTGAGTTAATGTGGGCAATGCTGTTGCTACCCAGGTTAAAAAGCCCTCTTGCTCTACACTAAATCGTATTCCTTCTCTGCTAAGTCTCTACTTCCTTTTGACCCAGTGTCCACTTCCTTCTCTTGAGGGTATCAGAAACTTTCTTTTCCAGGTTCTGGTTCTTGGCTCTGGTCTCAGCTTTTCTGCAGTCATATCTCCTGGGGGTAGCGGGGCGGGGTGGGGAAGGCCACCAAATTTTCGCACTTCCTGTAGAACTCTGTTTGCAAATGCTAATGGCTGAAGGTAAATCACTCATTTGCAAATTAACAGCTTTACTCATTCCATAGCCTGGCTCTGGTCTTAATATTAACCCACCCTGGCTTTGGGTTGCAGGAGGACTTATATATTGTACAGTTTTCAGGTTTTAAATGAGGAAAGCTGAAGAAGTAATAGGGAAAAATCAATATAATAATCATTAGTGAATTTGGATCCTACTGCATCTGTAACACATCAAACTGTTTAGTGTGTGAGGTCATTAACTGGTTAGATTTTTTTTTTTAAATGCTGCCACTGCTCTTACTTTGCATAAATCTCTTTATTTGGTTAAATACTTTACATGTATTGATTAATTTACTGCTACTCCTTTCTGTGATGCCACCTTTTGTTCGTGTGGACTTTACAATTTATGTAAGTATGAACTGAACTTTATAATGAACAACAGCCTGTGAAGCAGTCAAGGGAGGTGGTGTTAGTTCCAGTTCACACACAGGAAACAGAAGTGCCCAGAGGTAGAGTGGCTTGTGTAGGGACCTACAGCTAAGCATGAGACAGGGGTAGCACCAGTGTTTTCTCACTAGTCTGATGGTACTTTGTTTACAGATATCAAGCTACTTCTGGACCTCTGTGGATCAAGAAAGCTGGAGTTTTAGAGGTTGATGAAAGTGGGAATTGAATGGTTTCTCTGTAGGGACCAAGTTCATTATTCATTTGAGACACATATTAATGTTCAATTTAAATGTTTTTTTCTTATTATTGGATTATTTTCTTATTATTATTTACTTTCAGATTTGCTTTTAATTTATGACCAGTGATACTGGCTTTCTATGGCAGTGATAGAAATTTCATTTTTTTTTTTTTGTATGGTAGCCAAGATCTTTAATAGAAATGAGGTGAGGGGAAATGCCTTTGCACTAGCTCACCCCTGGGATTCGTGGCCAGTGAGGATGTTTCGGTATCCTCCTCAGCTCTCAGGTAAACCCAGTGGTCACTGCTTCTCTGCTCCTAGAGCAGGAAATTCTTGGGGTACAGATGGAAAAGCTTGCTGCCTTCCTGCGTGGGCTCAAAACCATACTTTTCTAGGTGCTCAGGGTCAGGAGTCCTGTCCTTGAAGTCCTTCTTAATAGCAGATGCAGCTGCTTCCCAAAAGAGGTGTTTGGTCATCAGGGGGTATGTCTATGCCCACTGGAGTGCAGTAAGTCATCTAGGACTTGAGCTCGAAGCTGGTCAACATGGGCATTACTAGCTCTAGGATCAAGAAATCTCTTTTGAAAGAAATGTATTTTCCATGAAAAGGCGATCTTATTTATAGGAAAATAACAAGTAAGTAGTATAGTTGGTTTGTAGCTATGGCAAAAACAGAGGAAAGGACACCCAAGTGACTGAAATTTTGACAACCCTGAATGAAGTCACTGCCAAATGTGTCTATTTCAGGACATGATTGGCTTCTAGCTCTAAAACTAATACAGTTTAATGCTCAGGTCAGGAGGCGTTTCTCAGGATTACTATGCTGAGCTTTTATTATTTTTTAAATAAAAGAGTTTTTGACTTATGCACTCAAATGGAAGAAGGGATGGAAGGCAAAACAAACAAAAAACAAATCAAAGGCCAGAAAAAGTCTTTGTTTTAACTTGGGAACAATGGTATCCTCATTGTTGCAAAATCATAGTTAATTCTTAAGCTATCCTGAGATTTCAACTTTTTGATGATATTTAGGAACAAAGTTGGTGAGTTTGATGCCGGTAGTGCACAGAGAAGCCAAAGTCTGAAGCTAAAGGTTTTTGTATAGAAAAGATTTATTCATCCAGCTACCAAAAGAGGAGAGCCAGAGATAAGGCTCAGATCAGTCTCCCCAAATAAAGACATAGCAGATTTAAAGGATAATGGTTAAGGAAAAGCTATACATATTTATTAATTCTAATTCAGGAATCTTGACTGGACAATCTTGGAACTAAGTCATCTTAGATAAGGAATGGGAAAGGTGAGAGAAAGTATGAAGGAATTCCAAGCTGGCAGGGTGTGATTGGATGAAATCGAGATGCCCCGTCAGCTACAAATTACTAGGCACACCTCGCTTCTGAATACTGTCTGAGACGACCCGGTCTGTGCACAAAGGTCCCAGCTAGGGTTGAACTTTGGTTTCAGCTGCCTGTTGGGGTTAGTTGGAGTTCAGTTTGTTGACTTTCTGCGCCTGCGTAAGCCTCTGGGCCCAGTTTGATCATCTTGGTGTCTGGGTCTCCAGGGTGTTTTGGGGCGGCCTGCTGTTATCTCCTGAAAGGAAAAAAAAGTTAAGATCTTTTCGGTATTAGGGCCTGGTTTCAATGAGATAATGAATTTTATTGCCTATCTCATTAGAAACTCTTCAGTAGTTTTCATTTTCAAGTTTCTTAGCTGTATCTCTGACTCTGCCCATCCTGCTTTCAAGTTTGTATTAATTAGGAGAAACGTGCTATGAAGTCCTATGTTGGCAATCTGTTGCCTCTTCTTTATTTTTACTTTTCTGTTATGTGTAGCCTAGGAGGGAGCCTGTTAAACTAAAATATTTAAAATGCATCCTCTAACCTAGGGAAGAGACAATTTTTAAAAACCTCATTTGAGTCTACTCCTATGATTTCAGCAGGAACAGTACCCCAGAGTGTTTCGGTTAGTTTCCTGTGCATGAATGAACTCCTTCTGATAAGTGGTTACCCTGACTGTACTTTAACTCTTCCAGTATCTAAGAAAGTGGACAGCTCTCATTTTAGAAACTTCTTCTTTATACGGAGGTGAAAAATCTATAATTTTCATCAGATAAGCTCAGTGAAGGCTTGAGAAATACTGCTGCCAGCTGGTAACATGGCACGGGAGGGGTAAGCCACGGTTAGAAATAGGCTAATTCTGAGTTGGAAGATGTTTCTTGATCTCAGTATTTCCTTTGACATAGGGTGAATGTCCACAGCATCAGGTGGCCTATATTCAAGTGTAACTCAAGAATATGTTACAAAGCCCATTAAAAACAGTTGTGGGCTCCCTCCCATATGGGATCCTCCAGGACGTGGCCTCTCTCTATTGCTGAATGTGCCAAGCCTTGCTTGCATCTGTGGGTGAAATGATTTCTAATAAATTGCTGAGGGAAAGTAAATTAGAGATAGTGAGTAAATGGAGTATTTTAGTGAACCAAAATGAGCTCTGTAAGGAGAGCATAATTTGAGATATTTGATTTTACAGCTTCTTTTCATAGTAAATTTTTGTCTCCTGCTCTCCCTCTGTGTTTATAAAGTCAGCGAGCAGAGGGTAGTTAATTTTCATCCAGAGCATCCTTTAAGATTCTGAGAGATTTCGCTCCTCATTTCTTATCTGGCCTAGCAGACAGGCTCTGTATTGAAGAAGAGGTTTATTTTCTACCCTAGCACCTCTGAGTCTGCGTACTTAGGAACTGCTTCTCACCACAAAATCTGTTCATTGTTTGACTCCATCTCTAGCTTCCTGCTGAAAGTTACGGCTCTGTGATTTCAGACGTAGTAGCAGACATTTTCAAAACATGTTCCTAGGCCTATGACTGCCATTTTTAAAACATTTATTTGGCTTTTAGTGGCTATTTAATTATTATTTTTTGCACTCTATTAATCTCCTTCACATTTTAAGCAGTTGTTTACAGTTCTGAATTAGTTTCTTTATGTCTTCTGTTTTCTAGTCTTTTCCATACAATTTTACTGCTGTCAGATTTGGATAATTTTAATGGCAACCCTTCTTCCAAAATTAATGTATGAAGAACAATCGCAAAAACTTAAAATCTCTATTTGTAAGTAAAGCAGTGAAAGCCAATATAGTTGTGTTTGGAATAAAAAAAAATAAAACTAAAAAACAAACAAACAAACAAAAAAACCCTAGCTGTGCTTGTTCTTCTTAGTGAAACAGAAAATATAGAAAATATTAATTTGCAAAATAGAAAACTTTTTCTTAAGAAGAAAATTAAGTGATCCAGTGAGATTCTATATTGTATTGCTACAAGCTTGCATAATTTGACAATTACTCTGAAAAATTATATTTTCTTTCTTGATTTTTTTTTTATTAAAAGGAATTTTATTTCAAACTTGATTTCAAAAATGGCTCACTTTTTTTTTTAGATCAAAAGAAAAGTTTATTAGAGAAGGGGCAAAGCAAAGACAAGGGAAAGCAAAGACAAAAAATCTAGACAAGGGAAAAAGCCTCACTTCTTTTTGTACTTAACAGTAATACCACCCAGGTCGGTTTTTGGATAATGTAAATTTGTGTCATGTAAAGGCTTCATCTTGGGGTTTTTTCCTTCACAGATAGTTATGAAATGCAATCAGCAGCAGCAACTTCGGATTTCTACTTTGGTGAAGCTTGGTCAACAGGGGAAGCAGTTGGGAAGGGGAGAGGTAGAAAGAAAACTGCTTTCTTTTTAAGTCTTCAGAAAAAGTTTTGCTTTTGTTCTTTAGAAAATATATTTTGGACAGTGCTCTGAAAAGATTTACTTGGTATTTGTTGATCACCTACTATGCGTAAAGAACAGTGATAGAAATGGTGAAGAGGGAGAAGGAGCAGACTTCTGGGTTTAGATGGTGGCTTCAAGTTTGAACATTTTGATTTTGAAGTGATGACGGGCCAGGTTGTACATGTCTTTCTAGGCCACTAGAAGGGCAGGCTTAGAACATAGCCAAAGGTTTAGAATGTTGAGTCCCTATCAGGCAAAGTGAGACTTGAAGTCATGGATGTGGATACTTGTAGAAGGTTGATGGCAGAGCTTTGAGCCAGTGAAGAGGACTGAATATAAGACTTAGAAAGAAAGAAGATCTGGAGATTGCACTAAACCTATGAGACATTATAATCAAAACTTTACCCAACCCAACTCAACCGAGTAGAAACCCAGACTCCAACCCTCAACCAACACAAACTACTCCCCTTACCTTGTTGACTAGTTTGTCTCTTTCTTTACAGTTCACCTTCTTTGAAGCATGTTTAAAGGCTCTATTTCTTCACTTTCTTTTTAATTCTCCCCCAGAGATTAGCAACTCTCTCTTCACTAAAACTGCTTTCACAATGACCTTCGTGTTGGTGAATCTGAAGGGTATTTTTCAGGCCTGTTCTTTTGGACTTCTTTGTTGCATTCATCTCTGTTGAGTTCTTATTCAACTTGAAATTGTCATTTGCTTTGGAGCGAACCTCAATTTCCTCATCTGTAAAATGAGGATAGCAATATATAGCTTACAAGATTACTTGTGATTGAATGAGACAGTATATTAAAGTGTTTACTAAAGTATAACATAAAAGCGCTTCAGTAAAAGGTGGGTACTGTATTATCATTATTTCTATCATTAATAAACAGCTTCTTTGACGCTTGATCTCCATTTTATTTATTGGGAATTCTCATATATTCATTCTTAAAAGTTAATACCCTTGTCATGTTTTTCTTTTTGACTCCTGTCTGTGGGCTGATGATTCCAATGTAGAGTTTCATCTCCCTGAGCATCTGATCAGTTATCATGTTGTTTTCTAAACAAACAATGATGACAATAATAATAATCATTGTGATTGAGCCATTTTTCTAAGCAGTTTATAAGTATTAACCCATGAATTCTCACCACAGCTGTTTGAGGTTATTCTAGCATAGCACCTAGCCCTTGGTTAATAATAAGTACTTATGGCATCCAAGAATATGGTGCTGCTGAAATTAAGGAAGGAGTTTTGAGGAATGGACAGGCAACAGCATCACCATGCAGAAAAATTAAATTTGGGTAAGGACTGACTGAGAAAGAAACAGCAAAGTGGTGAGAAGGGAGTCATTGTTTATGAGCACAGTTTCAAGCAAGTCTTCAAAATGGATGCCATATTTCATGGAAGTTATAAGTGGAAAGTAGAGAGAGAGTGGACATTTACTATAGTGCATACATTTTTTCTTTCTTTTAATTAAAGATTTTGGCCTCAAATAGAAGTAGTACTAAATGGATTGGCAAGATGAAGGAAAGTTTGTTCCTAAGAATCGGAGGACATGAGCTCAGTTTAAAATGAAAGGAAGTGGCTAATGAATTATGAGAATATGGAGATCCTGGAATCCAGATCTCTGAAATGACTCAGAGACTTGAGAAGCGTGTGCTTGGAGAAACAGAGATGTTTTCCTCCTGACAGGCCTCACTAAATTCCCATGTTGGGTTGTCAAGAGTACAAAGAACATGGTCCTCTTGCTTTGCTTTTGGGCTCACATTATTGTGCTTTGTAGTGTTGTCCTGTTGAGGGGTAGGGAGAGGGCGGAGGTGGGGACTTAAAATTTATTGAGTCTATATTTTGTATTAGGGACTGGGCTAGCTAATATGATCTTTACAACTCTGTGGAATATATTAATTGCATTCATTTTAGCTTAAAGCTTTTGAATATGCCTTTTAGTCAGTTTTTTATTTATTTTTTACTTTACTTATATTTTTCCCCTTCCATGAATAAGTTTTTGATTTTATGCAGTCAAATCTATCAATCAAATCTTCCTTTTTGTGACTTTTGGGTTTAGAATAATAGGAGGGTCTTCTGAAGTTATAAAGAAATTTTCCCATGTTCTTCTATTACTTTTAGGACTTTTTTTTTTTAATATTAGCTCTTTCATCCATTTGGAATTTATCCTGCTGTGGCGTAACTTATTGATTCAGTTTTCTTTTTTTTCAGATAGTTACCTAACTCTAATACCATTTATTGACTAGTCCATTTTTACTTGCTGATTTGAAATGCACCTTTATGATATGCTAAATTACCATTTGTATTTGGATCTAGTTTTGTACTTTTTATACTAATTCATTAATCTTTCTATTCTTTTCATCATTATTCATTTATTATTAAGGCTTTATATATGTCTTAATATCTGATGTGATTTTCCACTCCCTCCAATAGTTGGACTACACTTTTTAAAAAAAAAATTTTCCATTTTAGCTTTAGAATCAAGCTTGTCTAGTTTAAAAAATTGTATATTTTATTGAAATCATGATATAAGTGTACATTTGGGAGAATTGATATCATTATGGTATATCTTGCCATTTGTTCAAGACTTCTTTCGTGTTCATAAAGTGATATTTTAAAGTGTCCTTGACACAAATCTTATTGGTGTTTAATCTTGGAAATGTAATCATTTTTGTTGCTACTTTAAATAGGATCTGATTATTTGTAGTAGTTTTTCAGATGATCTTCTTGGAATTTTCAGGTATATAGTCATATTATTTGCAAATACCCATCATTTTATATACTCTTCTTTTCCACTTTTTAAAGCAAAAGCTTCAGTTTCTTTCTGGATGGTTATCAAATCACATTTGCTAATATCTCCTCTAGAGTATTAAACATAGTGGTGGTAGAAGCTGTCTTTGTCTCATTCCTAATCTTTTATCTGATGTTTGTTAAGCATGACCAATATAATCGATATGATAATAAATGTATGATATTGAACTATGTGTTTGTTTTCTAAATAAACTGCAGTTTATCATATTATACTCTTAGTAGATGTTGAATAATGTTTTATGATTTTTGCATTGAATGTATTAAGTGAATAGTCTGCTTTTTGCTTGATCTGTATCAGGTTTTCGTTATCAATTGTTTAATTTGCTTCTTATTAAAAATAGATAGTTACTCTTTTCCTCTCCTCTAGTACAGTATAAATAGCATTAGAATTATCTGTGGTAGTTGACTACTTTAGTGAAAGTGATTTGGCACTATTTGGGGGGATATCTTTTTGACAACCTTTTCTATATTTTCTGTGAAAGTTAGTTAACATATCTTTGGTATGATGAGCTTTGGTAAATTATATTTTCCTAGAAACTTTTCATTTCATTCAGAATTTCTAATTTTTTTTTTTGTATCAAGTTGAGCAAAACAATTCTCTGTGTGTTGAATTTTCCTTTTTTTAGTAGTCTATTTTTTTAGAGCACTTTTAAGTTCACAGAAAAATTGAGTGGAAGGTACAGAGATTCCTCATATATATGCCTCTTGTTCCCATATGGCACAGCCTCACTATTAACATTTCATACCAGAGTGGTATATTCATTACAATCAAGGAACCTGCACTGACACATGATTGTTGCCCAAAGTCCACAGTTTACATTATGGTCCACTCTTGATTTTGTACATTCTGCGGGTTTTGACAAACGTGTAATGACATGTATCCACATTTATAGTATCATACAGAACAAATTTACTGCCCTAAAATTTCTCTGTATTCTACTTGTTCATTCCTCCCTGCAACCCTTGGTAACCACTGGTTCTTTTACTGTCTTCATTGTTTTGCTTTTTCCTGAAAATCATGAAGTTGGAATCACACTGTATGTAACCTCTTCAGATTGCCTTATTTCACTTAAGAATATGCATTTAAGTTTCCTCCATGTTTTTTCATGGTTTCCTAGCTCTTTTTTTTTTTTAGTGCAGAACTATAAATTGTCTGGATGTACCACAATTTATCTATTCACTTCCTGAAGGGCATCTTGGTTTCTTTCAAGTTTTGGCAATGTTGAATAAGCTTCTATAAACATCTCTGCAGGTTTTTGTGTAGTTATAAGATTTCAACTCATTGTATATATACCAAAGAGCACAATTGACAGATTGTATAGTAAGAGCATGTTTAATTTTGTTAGAAATTGCAAAACTGTCTTCCAATTTAGCCATACTATTTTGCATTCCTGTCAACATTAAACAAGAGTTCTTGTTGTTTCACATCCTCACCAACATTTAGTGGTGTTAGTGTTTTGGATTTTTGCTGTTATAACAAATGTACAGTGGTATCTCTTTGTTGTTTTAATTTGCAATTCCCTAATGACATATGATATTGAGTATCTTTTCATTTGCTTATTTTCCATCTGTGTACCTTCTTTGGTAAGGTTTCTGCTCAGGTCTTTGGCTCATTTTTTATTCAGGTTGTTTATTTTCTTATTGTTGAGTTTTAAGAGTTCTTTGTATATTTTGGATAACAGCTTTTTAAAAATCAGATTTCTCTTACAAATATTTTCTCGCAGTGTGTGGCTTGTTTTCTGATTCTCTTGACTGTCTTTCACAGAGCAGAAGTTTTAAATTTTAATGAAGTCTAGCTTATCAATTATTTTTCTCATGAACTGTGACTTTGGTGTTGTATTAAAAAGTCATTGTCATACCCACAGTCTTCTAGATTTTCTCCTATGTTATCTTCTGGGACTTTTATAGTTTTACATTTTATATTTGTCTATGGTCTAATTTGAGTTAATTTTTGTGGAAAGTGTAAGGTCTGTGTCTAGATTCTTTTTTTTTTTGCATGTGGATGTTCAAGCTCCATTTGTTGAAAAAATGATTGTTTTCTCCATTGTATTGCCTTTGCTTCTTTGTCGAAGATCAGCTGACTATATTTATGTGGGTCTATCTGGGCTCTTTATTATAGACATTAATCTGTCTATTCCTTTATCAGTATCTCACTGTTTCGGTTACTGTCACTTTATAGTAAGTCTTGAAGTCAGGTAGTGTCTGTCCTCTGACTTTGTTCTTCTTCAGTATTGTGTTAGCTGGTTATTTTGCCTCTCCATATAAACTTTAGAATCAGTTTGTTGGTATCCACAAAATAACTTGCTGTGATTTTGATTGAGATTGCTTTGAATCTGTAGATCGGTTTGAAAAGAACTGACTTCTGGACAATACTGAGTTTTCCTATCCATAAAAATGGAGTATCTATTTATTTAGTTCTTTGATTTCATTCAGTTTGGTATAGTTTTCCTTATATAAGTTTTCTACATATTTTGTTAGGTTTATATGTAAGTATTTCATTTTTGTGGGTGCTGATCTAATGATATTGTTTTAAATTTCAAATTCTTGCTTATTGCTGGTAATAGGAAAGTGATTGACTTTTTACTATTAACCATGTGCCCTGCAGCCTTGCTATAATAACAATTAGTTTCAAGAGCTTTTTGTCTTTTTTATTTTTTTTGGATTTTCTGCATAAAAATATCATGTCTTCTGTGACAAAGACAATTTTATTTCTTCCTTCCAATCTATATACCTTTTATTTCATTTTCTTGTATTACTGCATTAGCTAGGACTTCTGTTGAGAAGGAGTGATGAGAGAAAACATACTTGTTTTATTCTTGATCTTAGCAAAAAACTTAGTTTCTCACCATGAAGTATAATGTTACCTGTAGGTTTCTTGTAGATGTTCTTTATTAAGGAAGCTCCTTTCTCTCTGCTCCTAGTTTGCTGAGAATGAGTTGAATTTTGCTTCATGGCGTCACCTGAAAATTAAGTTTATTTAGTTTAGACATAAGCTTGTTATTGATATGGTAGGTAGATTTGTTATATCTAAATTATGTTATATGTTTTCTGTTTTTATAGTCTTTTAAGTCTCTTGTTATGGGATGTTTTTAAAATTTATATTATTTTTGATAATTACAATTTTGTATTTTTCTAGTGGTAACATTTTGGATTATAACTTTATGAAATACATTTACTCCTCTCTTTTGTTAGAGAGGAGCTCCTGCAATGAGCAATAATGATGTTTACCACATGTCTTCTTCCTCACTCTGTCTCCTTCTATACTCGATGTTAGTCAATTATATTTTTAGTGTTTATCTTTATATTGTTAGATATACTTATAGTCTATTACTTTTTTCTCATCACATTTAAATTACACCTTTTGATTCTCAGCTACTATGCAAACAGTGACGTGACTCAATCACCAGCCATCTTCTACTGCTCTTCTCCACTATTACAACTTTTGCTGTTGTATCATTTTTACATTGTCACACATTATAAAATTTATATTTGGACCATTACTTTAATCCTTATATTTGTTTTAATCTTAGTTTACAGTAAAACGAATTCAATTACCAGTTCTTTTGTCTTCGTTTCTCCAGTTTTCTCTTGGATTCAAGAGTTCTGAAATGTTCAAAACTATTAGTCTGTTTTCTTTACATTTGAAGGAATGTCTGGCTGGATTTTAAATCCTTGGTGTATGCTTTTTTTACTTAAGTGTTTTAAGAATTCTGAAGATTTACTCTACTGATTCATGGTATTGGCTTTGAAGAAATATAAGAACAGATTAACGCATTTGCCTTTAATCAGTGACTTGATTTTTTTTTTTTTTTGGGCTTGGCTGCCCCGAAGCTGTTCCTTATTTTGAAAGTCCATATTTAGTAAGTTCAATTTTACTAGGCTATGCCTAGTTGTTGACCACTCTGGGTCAATTTCTTTATCACTTGAGTTACCCTCTGTGCCTTTTCATTATATAGATTTAAGTCTTGTATTCAAGAAAATTTTCCTGAATAATGTCTTTGAATATTTGTTTTACTACATGGTTTGTTTTATATTCTAGAAATTCCAATTATGCATATGTCGAATCTTATTTACCATTTTTCAAAATCTATTCTTTTTCTCCCTAATTCTTCTGAGTCTTTCTTTAGTTCAGTTTCATTTCCTTGGCCTTTCAAATCCCTATCCCTGTCCACTACCCCTTCCTTTGTTTTCTTCAATACCTTTTTTGTCTTGTGCTCTTTTCAAATTCACCTTCACTTCTATGACTTTTTCTCCTTAATTTTGTTTTCTGATTTCTGCCAGGTCATATTGTATTTACCTCCTCTTATTCTTACTCTTTCTACCTTGAATTCTTATGTTTGTACTTTGTGGTCTTTTTCTCTATCCTTTGTTTCCATAGAGGTGCTTGGCTCTTAAAGTTTTAAAATTTTAAGGCAAAATATTTGGTTACAGCTTTATCTGCCCAATGGCATTCTAGCATGTCTTCTATGTCTCTTGATAAGTTTTACATTTTTTCATAGAATATCTTTTTAATTGCTTTTCCATTTCCTTTTTTACTATTCATCATTGAGCGAGTTGGGTTTTCCAAAGCCAACATTTTATAAAAGGTATTGTGGTATGAGGAAGCTTCCATGGTAGCTGCACACCCCAGAGCCTCCCTTCCTCTCTGCTGCATCAGAGATAGGACTATTTCCTACAAAATGTCTCATCCATGAGATTTTTTTTTCCAGCTCTTGAGATTCTTAGAATATTCTTATCTCTTCTGATTCTTTGAACCTATGTAGTTCCTGAAGGGTTTCCGCCACTACATTACTCCTGCCATGGAATATAGCTTGTGTTCTTTAGGATATGCTTTTCCCCTTCAAGTATGTTTTTGTCTATGGTGCTTGGTATCTTCCAACCCTGAGCCCTTCCATTTCTCCATGCTTTTCTTCTTTGCTTTCCCCTATGCACTTTCTGCCTAATGTCAGCTGCCTCTGGCAGTTCTTAAAGGTTATTTTAAAGTCTGTAGATTGTATATCTCTTAGTTACATGGAAAGCTGTTTGAAAATTCCCTACTATTTTTTCACTGTCCTTTTGTGTTTGTTTGATATCTAGAGTAGGATAAAGTTCTGTTGTATCCATTATTATGGATAAGGAAAGTAGTTTCACAAATGTTAAATAACTTGATTGTTATCAACCAACAAAAGGCAGGGTGAATGTTCAAAACCAAGTTTAGAAGTTTGTGCTCTGTCACTACACTATGATGTTTCTTCAGGACTGGAAATGTAGTCACAACAATGTAGTTATATAGTCAAAAGAAATTTAGTTTCATTGGAAATTAATGTTACAGAGGTAGATGCATCTAAGTTAGCAAGTGATGGTTTTAGAAAAATTTTGCACCTTAGTGGTACACTAAGAACTTCATGATCTACAGTTTCAAGTTTCCTCCCTTCCTTGCTCCCTATTTTCTTCCATTTTATCCTTCCATCTGTGACCCAAGAAGGAGACTGTAGATAGATAAGGATCTCTATCCTCATGTGCTGGTTTTTTTTGTTTTTTTCGCAACTGTTCTGAATACGATAATGTTTTATATCATCTACTATTTTAACTTTTTATTCTCCTTTAGTTTTCTATTTTACAACTGGACTCACTAAAAATTGAGTTCTCTTTTTACTTTGTTTAAGGGGACCTCTAATCAGACATTCTGTGGAGATGAGAATGAGTGGATAAAATCAGATTTCTTTCCTTCACAAGTTTAGAGTGACTGAGCTTCCTGAAACAGAGATCTAAAAACAGTAACTGCTGCTGTTGACTCTGACAGGATCCTCAGCCCTGAACATTGTTGTGCTGTTCTTGAATGCAGCGTTGGTGGATTTGTTTGTCCGTATTTCTGAGAGTGTAAAGGTTACTCTCACACATGTTTACTCTGTAAAGATAAAGTTCTGGTGAAAATAGAATTGAAACATGCTATGTTCTTCATTTTTGCATTTCTGTGAAGAACACAGTCTAGTATTCAGACATTATTGGCGGTTGTTACTCTGTATAAGGATTAATTGCTAACACTTAAGATCATAATAAGATCAAACTTAGTTATACATTTGTGTCCTGTACACATATTCTGGCTTTTTTTTTTCACCTGGGTAGATTTGTGGGAGACTCAGGGTGGAGAGTAGACAGGGAAGATGGTGGTGTTTCAAAATGATGTTTTCCATTGAATTTATTTCCTCTGAAGAGGACAACGGTGAGTCTAGGGGATATTTTGTGTGTTTTGGGGTTGGATGAGAGAATACACATGATTTTTGAAGAATTCATAAAATAGTTTAAAAATTTGTTTATACTTAATTTACAATACGTGAGACATAGCATATTTTGGTAGGGAAGAGGATGGCATTTGATAGTTCTATATCCCATATTTCAAGTACTAATTTCCATTGCAGCTTGAGAATAATATTTCTGATTAAAATAATAGCTTTTGAAAAATTAATGCATTATGTTGGAAAACATGTCATTTCTTTAATTTTTTTTCCTTTTATTTATCTATTAAGCTTGTGAAAGTGTCCTTTTCATATACAAAGGTAAAAAATTTGCATAAAAACAGAAATAAAACTATAGATAGCTAGAATAAATACAATACCAAAATGCAATGCTGATATTCTTTCTTTTAAAATAATAAAACAAAGGTTTTTTCTTTTATTAAGACAGTAATAAAATATTATGAAAGCAGTTTGAAAATAGAGGTAATAAACAATTTTATAAAGGAAATAAAAATCACTCAATCTCACTTGCTAGAGCCAGGGAATGTTAATGTTTTTAAATTATTTTTTAATATTGTGGCTAAAATATACATAAAAATATTTACCATTTTAACAATTTTTAATTGTACAGTTTCATGACATTAAGTACATTTATACTGTTGTTCAACCATGACCACTATTCACCTCCAGAGCTTTTTCTTCTTTTCAAAATGAAACTCTGTTCCCACTAAACACTTAAGTCCCCATTCCCTCTTCCTCCACCCTCTGGCAACCACCATTCTACTTTGTCTCTATGAATTTGACTACTCTAGGTACTTCATATGAATGGAATCTCTAGTATTTGTTTTTTTGTGTCTGGCTTACCAAATGTCAGAATTTCCTTCCTTTTATTTTATCTATCTATCTATCTATCTATCTATCTATCTATCTATCTATCTATCTATTTTTCAAGCCAATAAATTTGTGGAAATTTATCATACAGCAACAGGAAATGAATGCATCATCTGTCCAAAGAGAAGACATATGTAGGATAAAAATGAGAAAAATCTGTCCCTTCTTCACATGGGTGCTATGTAAAAACCTGCAGCAGCCGTCTGTGCTTACAGTCCCCCTTTTCGGCTGCAGTTAAACCCACTTTCTTAGGGTTCACATCTCTCACCTGAGCTTCCAACCATCCTGGGACGAGGCCAGGTTTGTTGAGAAGGGCTGTGATGATGGCACCATCAGAGCAGGCAGACCCCACTTATTTGTTTGTTAATTTAATTAATTTATTTATTTATTAATGGTGACTTTGGTTAACGAAATTCAATAAGTTTTAGCTGTACACTTTAACAATAAGGCATATATATATTTACACTGTGTAGTTACCTCCTATAGTTAGATTTCTTTCTGTCACCACATATTTGACCCCCTTTACCCTGTCTACCTACCCGCTCCCTCTGCCCTCTATGGTCTGGTAACCATTAGTCTATAGTCCTTTTCCATGAATCTCTGTTTGTTTGTCCTGTTCATTTGTTGCTTTTAGGTTTATATCTCACATATAAGTGATATCATGTGATTTTCAGCTTTTTCTGTCTGGCTTCTTTTGCTTAGCATTATTATCTCGAAGTCTATCCATGTTGTCAAAAATGGCAGTATTTCATCTCTTCTTATGGCTGAGTAATATTCCACTGTATATATATACCACAGCTACTTTAGCCAATCAGCTATCGTAGGACATTTCAGTTGCTTCTATGTCCTGGCCACCGTGAATAATGCTACTGTGAACATCAGTGTGCAAATATCTTTTTGGATATTAGTTTTCAAGTCTTTGGGGTAAATACCCAGCAGAGGGATTTCTGGATCATATGGTAGGTCATTTCTTAATTTTTTGAGGAAGCTCCATACTGTTTTCCATAGTGGCTGTACAGAATTTCCTTCCTTTTAAAGGCTGAATAATATTTCATTGTGTGTATACATACCCCATTTTGCTTTTGCTTAACCATTCATTATTTGAAGGATACTTGGATTATTTCCACCTTTTGGTTACTATGAATAATGCTTCTATGAACATTGGTATACACATATCTGTTTAAGTCTGCTTTCAGGACTTTTAGATATGTAATTGGAAGTAGAATTGCTTGAGTATATAGTAATTGTTTAATTTTTTGAGGAATCACCATACCGTTTGCCACAGCAACTGTATTATTATTCATTCTCACTTGCAATGCACAAAGGTTCCTATATCTCCATGTCTTGGTAACTCTTGTTATTTTCTGCTTTTCTCTTCCCTTCTCCTCTTTTCAATAATAGCCAATCTAATGGGTGTGAAGTGGTATCTCAATGTGTGGTTTGGATTTGCATTTTCCTAAGGATTTGTGATGTTGAACATATTTTATTGTGCACATTGGACAATTATGTATCTTCTTCGAAGAAATGTCTATTCCAGTCCTTTGCTTATATTTTAATCAATTTGTATGTTTTGTTTTGTTTTGTGTTTGTGTTGCAGATGTTCTTTATATAGTTTGGATATCAATCTTTTATCAGATACATTATTTGAATTATTACTCCAATTCTGTGAGTTGCCTTTTCACTCTCTTGATAGTGTCCTTTGATGCCCAAGTATTAAATTTCGATGAAGTCAAATTTACCTATTCTTTTCTCACCCGTGTTTTTGGTATTATATCTAAGAAATCATTGCCAAATTCAGTGTCACAAAACTTTCTCCCTATATTTTCTTCTGAGAGTTTTATAGTTTTAGCTCTTACATTTAGGTTTAATTCATTTTGAATTAATTTTTATATATGGTATTAGGGAAAGGTCCAAATTCATTGTTTTGCAAATGAATATTAAGTTATCTCAACCCATTTTTTGGAAAGACTCTTTTTTGCCTGTTGAATGATCTGGGCTCTCTATTCCATTAGATTGTATATTTGTCTTTATGCTTGTACCACACTGTTTTAATCACTGTAGCTTTATAGCAAATTTTAAATTATTTTTGTTTTCAATTGACATACAATATTATCTTAGTTTCAAGTGTACAACATAGTGAATAGACACTTATGTAACTTATAAAATGATCACCTTGTTAAATCCAGTACTCATCTGACACCATACATAGTTATTACAATACTACTGACTATATTTCGCATGCTATACTCTATATCCCCATGACTATTTGTAAATACCAATTTGTACCTTTAATCTCCCCCTACCATTCACCCATCTCCCTGACCCTCACCCATTCTGGGAACCACAAAAATGCTCTCTGTATCTATGAGCTCATTTCTGTTCTATTGATTCATTTATTCTGTTCTCTAGATTCTACATATAAGTGAAATCATATGACATTTGTCTTTCTCTGTCTAACTTACTCCACTCAGCACAATACCCTCTAGGTTGATCTATGTCGTTGCAGATGGCATGATTTCATTCTTTTATGTGGTTGAGTAATATTTTATTGTATATATGTACCACCTCTTCTTTATGTATTCATCTATTGATGGACATCAGGGTTGCCTCCAAATTTTGCTATTGTAAATAATGCTGCAATGAACATATGAATTCACACAACCCTTTGAAGTAATATCTTCAGATAACTACCTAGAAATGGTATTACTGGATCCTTCTTTGTTTCTTGTTATAGCCTTTGTTTTAAAGTCTCTTTTATCTGGTATAAATAGTGCTACCCCCACTTACTTTTTTGTTTTTATTTTCATGAAATATCTTTTTCCATCTATTTATTTTCAGTCTGTGTGTGTGTTTCAGTCTGAATTGAGTCTCTTGTAGGCAGCATGTGTAAGGGTCTTGTTTTCTTATCCATTCAACTACACTATATCTTTTGATTGGAATATTTAATTCATTTACATTTAAAATAATTGTTGATGGATGTGTAGTTATTGCCATTTTATTATTTATATTTTTGATCTATTTTTTTCTTCTTTTTCTTAAAGAAGTCCCTTTAACCTTTCTTGTAATACTAGTTTGCTGGTAATGAACTTTTTTAGCTATTTCTTGCTTGGGAATCTTTCCTTCAATTCTAAATGATAGCTTTGCTGGGTGGAGTCATCTTGGTTGTAGGTCCTTACTTTTCATCACTTTGAGTATTTCATGCCAGTCCCTTCTGGCCCACAAAGTTTCTGTTGAGAAATTAGCTGACAGTCTTATGGGAGCTTCCTTGTAGATAACTGCTTTTCTCTTGCTGCTTTTAAGATTCTTTGTCTTTAAGCTTTGGCATTTTAAATTTGATGTGTCTTGGTATGTGCCTCTTTGGATTCATCTTGTTTGGGACTCTTCGTACTTCTTGGACTTGTGTATATATATTTCCTTCACCAGGTTAGGGAAGATTTTTGTCATCATTTCTTGAAATAGGTTTTTAATTCCTTGCTGTCTCTCCTCTCCTTCTGGTACCCCGACGATGTAAATGTTGGTACGCTTGATGTTGTCCCAGAGGTCCCTTAATTTTTTTTTTTGGACTCTTTTTTTTTCTTGTTGCTGTTCTGATTGGGGGTTTTCTGCTACCTTGTCTTCCAAATAGCTGATTCTATCCTCTGCTTAATCTAATCTTCTGTTTTTTTTTCCCCTCTAATGTAGTCTTCATTTCAGTTATTGTATTTTTCATTATGACTAGTTGTTTTTATGTTTTCTATCTTCATTTTTATGTTTCCTATCTCTTTGTTGAAATTCTCACTGAGATCTTTGAGCATCCTTATAATCAGTGTTTTGAACTCTGCATCTTGTAGATTGCTTGTCTCCATTATATTTAGTTCTTTTTCTGGAGTTTTGTTTTGTTCTTTCATTTGGGACTTGTTTCTTTGTCTCTCCATTTTGACTGCCTCCTTGTTATTTATATATTTAGTGTGTGTGTGTGTGTGCGTGTGTGTGTGTGTGTGTGTGTGTGTGTGTGAAATAGAGCTGCTATGTCTCTTTGTAGAGTAGCCTTATATAGTAGGTGTCCTGTTGGGCCCAGTGGCACAGTTTACCTGGTCATCTGAGCCAGGTTCTCCAGGTGTGTTTCTTGTGTGGGTTGTGTGTGCCCTTCTGTTGCTGTTGAGCCTTGGTTGCTTTTGATATGTCAGTGGGTGGGAAGAATTGACCCTAAGGCTGATTGGTTGTGAGGACTGGCCTTGACTACAGTGGAGGAGCTGTTATGTAGGGGCTGACCCAATGGAGCAGAATTTGCTTTTGCGGGGCTCTGGTGCCTGCCGAGTCTACCCTTTGGGTGGTGGTTGGGTGGTGTTCTAGTGGTATCTGAAGCTGGCCCCTGGGTATGTTGTTTTTGGGCCTCTTAGGAGGGGCTTTGGTGCAACCCAGGTCTGCTGCTGCCTGTGTTCTGCCCAGGGCCACTTGATATAAGCTACAAAGTGATCTGCAGGTGGTCACTACTTGTGCTGGGTTTGGAGGTGCCTAGGTGTGGCTAAACTGTGATCCGAGGCCTGCTGCTGTTAGTGTCTAGCTTGGGGCTACTTAGAAAGAGGTTTGAGACATGGTGAGGTCAGAAACTGCTTGTTTAGGGTTTGTGAACCTTTGAGAGATTTTAGGAAAGTTTGCCGCATGAGCCAAGACAAGTTTTTGTATGGAAAAGCCACTAGAAGCAGGTTAGGTGGGCCAACAAATTAGATAGGGTGGGGTCTTAGGGAATTACCAGGACAGGATGAATGGTGTTAGCCAGGTTGATGAAGACTCAGGTATGGCACCTACCTGCATGTGCATGGTGGGTGGTGTGAGGGCTCAATAAAAGAACCATGACTTCTGCCAGCACTTCTTTCTGGGAGAAAGCCGCCCCTCTAGTCCTCATCCTGAAGCCAGACAATTCGATTCCTCCTCATATGTCCATGATTCCTTTTAAGGTGCTACCCCAGAATTGGATCTCGGAGTGAGCGTGTTTTTTAGGGAGTAAGATCATGTGCCAGCTCATTAAGAGGAGTACCTGGGACTCCAGCAGCCTCCTGTCTCACTCAGCCACAATTTCCACTGGTTTTCATAGCCAGAAGTGATGGGGACTTCTTTTCCCAGCACTAGAGCTCTGGACTGGAAACCCTGGTGTGCATTTGGACTCCTTGCTCCTCAGGGGGGACCTATGAAGCCGAGATATTTCTCCTGATTTTTAACTGTCACATGGGGGTATGGGACCAGCCCATTCTGCATTTTTGCCCCTCCTTCTAGTCTCTATATGCCTTCTTCTGTATATCCTTAGTTATAGGTCTTCTGTTCAGCAATACTTCAGGCGATTCTCAATTATGATTGTTTTGTGATTTAGTTGTAATGTTGATGTGGTCATGAGAGGAGGCAAGCACAGTGTTTACCTACTTTGTTATCTTAAGTGGAACTCTCAGCTTTTTAGCAAGTTTCGAAATTAAGAACTATGAGACCTCTGACTTTGTTCTTCTTTTCCAGGATTGTTTTGGCTATTTGAGGTTCCTTGATATTTCATGATAATCCAATTACAGAATAGATTTTTCTGTTTTGGCAAAAATGTCGTTATATTTTGGTAGGACTGTCATTGAATCTGTGGAATCACTGGATAGTATTGATATTTTAACAATATTAAGTCTTCTAATTTATGACCTGAGATGTCTTTCTATTTATTGGTATCTTCTAAAATTTCTTTCAGCAGTGTTTTTTAGTTTTTAGCACATAAATCTTACATATACTTGATTAAACTTATTTCTAAGTACTTTATTACTTTTGATGCTATTTTAAATGTTTTCTTAATTTCTTTTTCATATTGTTTATTGTTAGTGTGTAGGTACACACTATGTGGATTTTTCCATGTTGATTTTCAATACTGAAACTTTGCTGAATTCATTTATCCTAACAATTTTGTGTGTGTGCGTGTTTCTGTGAAATCTTTAGGGTTTTCTGCATATAGGATCATGTCATTTGTGAACAGAGAAAATCTACTTTTTTTTCTTTTTTTTTTCCAGTTTGGAATTCTTTTTCTTGCCAAATTGGTATGGCTAGGACTTCTAGTACCATATTGAATAAAAGTGCTGAAAGTAGGCATCCTTGTCTTATTCCCAATATTAGATGGAAAGCTTTCAGTCTTTCATCATAAGTACATTAGCTGCGAGTTTTTCATAGATGGCCTTTTTAATGTGGTATTTCCCTTCTATTCTTAGTTTGTTGAGTATTTTTTAAATCATGAACAGGTGTTGAATTTCATCAAATGATTTTTTTCTGCATTAATTGAGATGATCATGTTTTTCTTTTTCATTTTGTTAATGTAGTGGATTACATTGATTGATTTTTGTATATTGAATTATCTATGCATTCAAGAAATAAAATCTACTTTATCGTGTTGTATAATCCTTTCATCATGCTTTTAAATTTGTTTTGCTAGTATTTTGTTGAGGAGCTTTGTATTAATGTTCACGAGGAATTATTGGTCTGTAGTTTTATTTTCTTATTGGCTTTGGTATCAGAGTAATTCTGGCTGCATAGAAGCAGTTTGGAAGTATTCCTTCATCTTCAATATTTTAGGAGAATTGATCCTTTTGAGGAACCCACTCTTGGTTTCATTGATTTTTCTCTAATGTTTTTCTATTCTCTGTTTTATTTATTTCTAATCTTTATTTGCATCTTTCTAGCTTTGGGTTTAAATTTTTTCTTCTCTTTCTAGTTCCTTAAGGTGTAAAGCTAGGCTGTTGATTTGAGATCTTTTTAAATATGAGTGTTCATAGCTATAAATTTCCTCTTAAAAGTGCTTTGCTGTACTTCATAAGTTTTGTTATGTTGTATTTTTATTTTCTTTTCTCTCAAGATATTTTTCAATTTCCCTTATGATTTTTTTGACTCATTAATTTTTTAATAGCATGTTATTTAAGTTCTTTAAGTTTGTAAATTATCTACTTTTCCCTTTGATATTGATTTCTAGTTTTTTTCTATTGTGGTTAGAAGGTACTTTGTATGATTTCGATCTTTTCAAATTTATTAACTTGTTTTGTTGCTTAGCTAATATTCTATCTTGAAGAATATTCCATGTGCGCTTGCAAAAAAAATGTATATTCTTCTTTCGTTGAGTCAAGTGTTCTACATATGTCTGCTATGGTATGATTGGTCTGTAGTGTTAATCATGTCCTCTATTTCCTTATTGTTCTTCATTATATCCATTATTGAATGTGGAGTATTGAAGACTCCTATTATTGTAGAGCTATCTCATTTCTTTCTTCAGTTCTGTCAATATAGCTTCATACATTTTTGAGCTTTGATGTTTTGTCAATATGTGTATATATGTGTATATTTTGTCTGTAAGTCTTCTAGACTTATTGACTCTTTTATCATATGTTTTTTTTTTGGTCTCATAACAGTTTTCAACTTCATGTCTGTTTTTGCCTGTTATAAGTATAGCCACTCCTGCTCTCTTTTCATTAGTATTTTCATGGAGTATCGTTTTCCATTCTTTCACTTTTAACCCGTGAATGTCCATAGGTCCAAAGCGAGTCTCTTGTCAATGGCATATAGTTGGATTTTTTTTTTAAAAAATGATAAACTCTGTTAATCTATATCTACTGATAGGGGAATTTATTTCTTTTATGATAGGGAGGAACTAGTTATTGTTTTGTTTTTATTTTATTTGTTTTCTTTTTTGTCTTATAGCATTTTTTGTTAATTTTCTTCATTATTGTTGTGTTAGTTGATTTTTTTTGTAGTGACATGTTTTGATTTTCTTCTCATTTACTTTTGTGTATATTCTATAAACTTTTTTTTTTGGTACCTTGGGGATTACCTATAATATCCTAAAGTTATAACAATAAATGGATACCAGTTTAACCTCATTTGCATATATATACTCAACTCCTTTATATCTCTGCTTCCCACTTCATGTTTTTGACATCACAGATTACACCTTTGTAGATTGTGTAACCATTAACATTGATTTATAATTTTTTTTATGTATTTGTCTTTTAAGTCTTGTAGAAAAATAAAAAGTAGGATAGCAAACCAAAACTACACTATTACTGGTTTTAATATTTGTATATTTATTTACCTTTAATGGAGAACTTTGTATTTTCTATGGCTTTGAGTTGTTATTGCCTTTTTATTTCAACTTGATGAACTCCTATCATTTATCTAGTGGTAATGGACTACCTACCTTAGCTTTGTTTACCTAGGAATGAATGTCTTAATTTGTACCTCATTTTTATATAAGGCATTTTTTTTGTCAGATATTGAATTCTTAGTTTACAATTTTTACCCCCTTTCAGCATTTTAACTTTACCATTGCTCTCTTTTGGACTGCTAGGTTTCTGATGAGAAATCCACTGATAATCTTATTGAGTATTGGTTGTATATGATAGGTTACTTTTCTCTTGCTGCTTTCATGATTCTCTTTGTCATTCAACAGTTTGATTACAATGTGTCTTGGTTGGATCTCTGTGTTTATTCTACTTGTAGTTCATTGAGCTATGTGGAGTTGTAGATCTATGTCTTTCCTCAAATTTGGAAAATTTTTGGCTATTATTTCTTCAAATATCTGCCTTTTCTTCATTTTCTGGGATTCTCATAATGCATATCAATTGGCCCACTAGCTGGTCTGACATAAATTCTTTAGGCTCTGTTTAATTTTTTTCAATTTTGTTTGTTTGTTTCTCAGAATCGAGAATTTCAAATGACCTGTCTTCAAGTTCTCTGATTCTTTCTTTTATCTATTGGAGCCTGATATTAAACCCCTCTAGTGAATTTTTCCATTCAGTTATTGTGTTTTTCAACTCTAGAATTTTTTTGGTTACGTTTTACAATTTCTGCCTCTTTATTGATGTATTATTTTTCTAATTCTCTAGGTCTTTGTTCATATTTTCCTTTAGTTCTCTGAGCACGTTTAAGACACTAGTGTTAAATTCTTTGTCTATTATGCCTAATACCAGTGTTTCTTCAGGAATAGGTTCTACCACTTTATTTTCATCCTTTGAATGAGCCATGTTTTCCTGTTTCCCCAGTTTTATTGAGATATAATTGACATACATCATTGTATAATTCCTGTTTGTGTGTGTGTGTGTGTGTGTGTGTGTTTGTGTGTATATACCTTATGTTTTCTGTTGAAAACATGCATTTGAAAAAATAGGCAGCCACTTTCCTTATGTTTTCAAAGTGGCTACTTTCTAGGAAACACCTTCACTGATTAGTTGGATGTATTCTGAGCTTTGGGATCAGCCAGTTGTAAAAGCTTAACATCTTCTTAGACCCTTTTTGGATATGTGGTGATATGTGTCTTGCCTGGACCTGTGTGTGTGTATATGCTTTTGATTTCCCCATATACATGGCTTCTTTTAAATTTCTTAATTCCCTAAGAGCTTCACCTTTGTTTTTTCTCTAGGCCTTACATGTTCTATTGTATTTCTCTTACTATAATTTCTTGTTACAGATGTCTGTGGCTCTTGTAGTCCTTATGTGACTTTTATTGCTGCTTCCTGTTTCTTGGAGCTTCTCCTAGCCTTAGATCTCAGCTACATTGCTTTTTTTTTTTTTTTTTGGTGTCTGCGCTCTGAGTTAGGAGACACAGAGACAAATCTCTCAGAGGCCAATCCTCAGATAGGTTAAAGCTTTGAAAATGAAATCTGCCCTGCTCCCTCTGTTTCAAGGAAGGGAATTGGAAACTTGGCTGCTACTTCTTCAAATCAAGGCCAAATAAGGCTAGAAAAGGCTTGGAGCAAGGCTAAATAAAAATGCTGGAATTTCATACTGGTTTTAGTATGGCTTTTTGATTGGTGCTTGGCTTGGTTTGTAGAATTTTGTTTTCTACAGTTCCCATTAAGTTAATGTAGCCAGTCTGAAGTTGTCTTTTTTTAATCTTTCTGTGGATGAACAAGGGCCTGAAGCTTCTTGGTCTGCTGTCTTGCTGACATGACTTCTCCAGATAATATATATATATATATTTTTTGCTCAGTTAATACATCAATGATTTAACTCAAAGGACGAAATCATTTAAAATTTAATTTATTCAACTACTTTGGAAAATGCAACACAAAATAGTCATTTTTTATAGCAAAATCACATATTGAAGTTTTTATTGTGCTGAATTAGCTTTAATACAACTTTTTATTTACAAAAAAGGAATTTGTTCTTAGAAGTGATAAGAATTTTTGTCTGATTTTGGAGCAAACATGGAATGAACATAAGTCAGGATGTTCTTTCACTGCTATTGGGTGCCCATTTTTTAGTTTTTACATAGGATTCTGTGATTTAGAAATTACATTTATTTTGGGGATGGAAAAGTGTAGAAAACTAGAGAAAGTCTGAACTGATTTACAGTTCCATTAAATAAAAGTGAAAATAGAACTGGATCTGTAATGACTTAAGTACTACTGTCCCTCTGGAGGAAGGGGAATCACCATCTGAGGCTTCCGGATAGTGTGATTCACAGATTATTCAGCTGGTCTTCTCCACACAGAATATGTTAATGGATCTAAAGCAAACTTGTAAAATATATTTCAAAATCATTTTGCGGAGAATTTTGCTGATCTTACAGTTTAGTCACCATTGGGAAGCAGGCATGCATGTTATTAGGTAATTATATTCTGCAGTCCTTCCTTGAGTTCTTTGGCAGTTTAAGGTGGACCTTGTACCCTGATGCCATCTCTAGTGTCACTAATATCCATCTTCATGGAGGTGCTGCTCCTGAACCTGCTGTCAACACAGAGAGAGGGTTCCAATTTGACTTACTCTGATCCCTGAAGGGGAAATAAATGGAAAGAGATGCTTGTTTTTACCTTATTTCCACGCCTTTTGATAACAAATCTGATCGATGAGCAGATTAAAGTTGTCATACTGTCACACTGTGGGAGTTTAGCACAAAGTCACAGGGGATCTTTTAGAGGCTGGGGGTGCTCCTTCACTTTGGTCTATATTGTCAGGGTTTTTTTTATTTTGTTTGTTTTATTTAATCAAACCTTACCTATTCTTTTAATCTAAAATTGGAGTGAAACTTTGGCACCCCTGAAATTGCTTAAAGCTTAGAAAACCTTTATGACTGTGGAGATTTAATGAGATGCCAAATTGATCTTTCCATCTGGATAACTTAGCTGAGTCTTCAGATGCTGTTGAACAAAATATCTTGCTAATCACTTAGCAAGAGAAGATTAGGACCCTCTGCTTTTTGTCCTTTTTTTGGAGCTGTTATGAGAAGCCAGTTATGAGGGAGTTTTAAGAGGGAGTTAGTGGCTCATCCACTCACATAAAGTAATGAAAGATATTGGGACATGCTGATGGCATTTAGTATTTCTAGAAGGACAAGATGCTTACTTATTATGACTTACTGAGATCTATCATACCTATCAATAATTCACTTCTCTTATGCTGGAGTCACTTTGGTGCTTGCAAAAGTGACTTTTCATTTTCGAGAGTCTTAAGCTGGTTTTCCAGAAGCAGAGCCTGAGTTAGCAGTAGGGTTGCAAGTGATTTATTGAGTACATATTATCAGAAACAGGAGATTGAGGGGAGAGGGATTAGGCAGTGGGGGGAGGAACTAAGCAAGTAAGGAATTTCAGCCAGAGTCGCACTTCAGCATCATCCCATCAGGACTCTGGAGCATGAATCGTATTGTTGAGCATTGATTGCTCCCATTCTGGGGGTAGGGGGTAGACCTTTTGTACTGTGTCAGTCACTCTTTGGCTACTGCCTGTCTGTGCCTGAGGGTGGGGCTATGGTGTGGGGTGGGCCATTGGGCATAAACTCTGAGGTAGGTGGCTCCTATTCAGCTAAAAGAAGTTTTTTTTTTAATTTTAATTTTAATTTTTTTTTTCCACAGCTGCTTGGGTTGGGTGTTGTGTTGCTAAATCAAGTTTGCAACAGATCCAGAAAATCTAAATGCATTGTTTCGCACTAGTTTAGCACATTCAATTGATGAAAAAAAAAAAAACAACGTTTATTGTTCACTTTTAAGGTCTGTTTTATTGTAAGTCAGATGGAGAAGATGCAAGGGTGTAGAAGGAAGAAAAAGGTGTAAGACAGGCATTTTATTTAAAATTAAAAATATTTTTCTTCTAATTAAAAGTTTTACCTTTTTATTGTAAAATAAAACACAGGTATAGAAACATATAAAGCAAATAGATAGTTTAGTAAATTATTGTGATGAACATGCCTTTCACCACCAATGAAGTCAAGAAAAGAACTTGGCCATCCACCCCAATCAGCTCCTATAAGTGCCCCTTTCCTATCACATCCCATTCCTTCCTTCTGCCTTTCAAAAGTAACCACTATCTTGACTTTAATAATAATGATTTCCTGACATTTCTTTGATTTTCTCATCCAAGTTTAATCTATAACCATTCCAAATTAAAAACAACTTGATATATCTTTTGTTTCTTTTAATATACAGGTTCACCCTCTATCCCTTTGTTTTCCTTGAAGTTTATTTTAACAAGGTCTGTGATATATTGAATTACAGTTTCCTTCACTCTAGATTTTGCTACTTGCATAGTTCTAGTGCAGTTAAACGTTTCCCTGTTCTCTGTAATTCCTGTAAACTGGTAATTGTATCCAGAAGCTTGACAGAATTTGTCTTTGGCAAATCTAGAATATATGTTGTATTCTTTCATCAGGAATCATGTAATGTCTGCTTTTCCATCTTTTTTGAATGTTATATTTCTATATCCATTAGTTTATTGGGGAGTATAAGCTGGTCATGTTGTAATTCCATTATATATATATTTTTATTAGCTGGAGGATTTTTGTAAGGAGATGCTTCACTTCATCTACCATTTGGTTATCTCGTGATATAGTTCATATAAATGCTTGATGTTCCCTTTAGTCACCTAGTTTTCCTGTCATACTCAAAAGATGACTGATTATTAGGAAATGGGGCCTTTTAGAAGTAATGAGGTTATGAGGCCAGAGACCTCATGAATGGAATTAGAGCCCTTATAAAAAACACACTAGAGAGCTAGCTCACCCCTTAAACTATGTGAAGTTCCAGTGATAACAGGGCCACTATGAGGAAGTGGGCCCTCATGAGACATCACACACCAAATCCGTGAAAATCTTGGACTTCTCAGCCTCCAGAACTGTGAGAAATAATGCTGTTTATAAGCCACCCAGTTTATGATATTTTTGTTATAGCAGCCTGAATGGGCTATGGCAGATGGCTTATATTTTAGTTGGAAACAGTAAATATAAGAGTTACAACTCAGGAAGATATTGATAGGCTAGAAAAATAAGTTAACACAATATGATGAAATTTAACGTGTAAAAATAAAGGTCTGACCTGTATTTGGGTTTGGAAACTCAGTTATTGAATTTTAGGATGGGAAAATGAAAAAGACTGGATGGAGAAAGGGTTAATAGTAAAACAAAATACAACTAAACCCCAAACTGTGATGTTTATTAAAAATATAAGGTAGCTGGAAACAAACAAAACACTACTATTGAATTTTCAGGCTGCATTCATTCATAGAAAACTATATATCAGTACATGGAAACCCACTTTGGTCAGGCTACATCTGTTCAGTTGTAGATTTGGTGCTAAAATATGGGCATTGACACACTAGAGATGCTTCAGAGGCAGGGACTCTGATGGCCAAAAAATTGGACTTCATTTTATATGAAAAGCAGTCGAGGAGCCCAAGGATGAAGAGAACTTTTTGGTTGTAAGACAAAGGCCTTCAAATAAAAAGACTCCCTCTTAAGTGGAGGAAGCAGTGGGGTTCTGTCACTGCTTAAGATTATCGGTCTATGGCCTGGTGGTACAAGGTACAGGGAAGCAAAATTCTCCATTTTTGAAAGGTAGTTTCTAACAGTTTTAGTTGTCCACCAATGGTATAGATTTCTTGTCAAGTAATGAGCTTCCCATCTTTACAGTTGTTTAAGCCAGCTTAAAAGCAAAGTCATATTATTACCTAATAATGCTAATAATACTCTACTGTTACAGTTGCTATGTAATAAAAGTAAGGAAGGGATTGAATGTTTTTTATGTCAGATAAACATGACTATGAATTCAATTTTGCAAATTTAATTCCCTGGGAGTTGTCTCTTGTAGACACTTAGTCAGGAGATAGTGTCAACTGAATTTGATTTTATAATCGCATAGATGAGAAATATTATCCCTAAGAATCAAACTTTCTGGTGACAGCTACATTAAGTACATCTTGGTATAGGCCAACTACAACAACTGCAGAGGGTGCTTATTCCTCCGCCTGTTTCACCTTCAGATGACACTGGTTTTGAGATTGGCTTGTATGTTTCAAAGGTTTCCTTCTAACCAATGGGCATATGACTAAGGCACAGTTGAAAATTGATAAATTTCAGCCTTTGAAATCAATAAGACTAAGGTATTTTCAGCATCTGATGGAGCACAGAGAATGTGAGCTGTAGGTGGGCCATGGAATGAAAAGACTTCAAGCTGTGGTGAATCTTCAAGAATGGTATCTCTCTTGATGAATGATGGATGAGGCTTGGCCACCCAGGATCTCAGCCCAGGACCCAGGCCTTCAGCTTTCCTGTTAGTCACTTCTCTCATTATCAATGGAGAAAAAAATTGCATCTCTGAAATAGTTTTGGAAACAGGTTTATTTTAGGGTAAGACTGAGAATAAAAGAAAAATGTGTTCTCTGCTCTCAGGAAGGTTGTAATCTAATTGAGGATATAGCAAGATAAATACAAGTGAGAAGATATACAATATTACACTGTTCTTGGCAAGGACTACCAATATTTACAGCAACAATCCTGTTTAGTTTTTATTCTCAGTGCTATCATGTGTTTTGTCTGGTTAGACCTTCAGCCTCCATACAGATATCCGTACTAAAATAAATCAAAAGATCCTTGAATTTTTAAGTCCTGGAATTTCCAGGTTATACATACACAATGACCATGAATATTTGTGAAAAGAACATAAGTAAATATAATGTGGATTTTCTAATTTCTGCCCTTAATGTACTGGCCATTTAAGTTTATTTACAAAGATAATTTAACTCAAAAAGAAAACTCTAGTATCATTATTCAAAAGGTAAAAAGGCCACTGAGTGGCAGGGCAGTTGGACACCTTCTCATACAAGGCCTCTTAGGAGTGAGTGGAAACTAAGTAAAAGAGGAAACTGGGCATGTACTGCTTTTTCACTATGTAGGTACAAGGGGATATGAAGGTGCCTATTCCTGGACCCAGGGAGGATTAATGATATTCTCTGTCTTACCTTTCCCATTTTCTCACCACTGAATTTGGTCCCTTTATCCCCAGAGAAGGAGGCAAATGGATGGGAGATGAGTATAACAACTCCACCATATTTTGTATTAAGAATGACTGTGAAGGTTTGCACCAAATATTTGGGCATTAAATGTTTATTGTAGGTATTGGTTTCTAGAGAGAGGGAATGGGGATGTTCGCACGTGTTTAAAGTTCTGAGCACCGAAGTAACCTTCATGAAAGGAGGCCATTGCTCATCAAAAAGATCCTCAATGTGGCCACAGGACTTCTGTTCCATTGTTCACTCAAAATATGCCTCTGAATGTAAGTTCCCATTTCTTCTGTCATTTTAGTATACACAGTATGCTAACTTTTCTGATGATTTCTAGTAAGGGAGAGATATTGGGGTTGAAGAAGAGCATATACTTCTTTCCTTAAGTTCTAAGTGCTTCTTGTTGCACTTCACTTTGGATGGTGGTTCCATGGCTCTAAGTACAACCTCCCAGACAAAATAGCCAACATCTCCATGGTCCCAAGCCAGATTTGTATTGTCTCATTTGCTAGATGCTTAGGACATCACCTTTCTGGGCCTTTCCATGTGAGTTCTTTCATGGGCTCCAGGACATGTAATCTTATGGATTATCTGGATGACATCATCAATCCCCTCATCCGTGTTAGGTGTTATCCCTGTACTGAAAAACTACACTGATAGCTGAAAAGGGCCTGCTGCATCAGTTCGATGGATGAAAAATAATGAGTTGCATGTTTTTCATTAAAGGGTTAGCATGATGTCACCTATACACCATGTTGTTTGTCATGGGGGGTTTTGGCCCTGTCAGTCAGAGCAGGGTCATAGCAGAGCCAGGTGTGCTTGTTCTGATTCCTGTCACAAAGGGGCCTTGGCATAGTAGGCACTACTTGACTGTAAGTTGGTTTATTGGGCAAGGGGAACATAAACTTGTGATTGTTACCCACAGAGATAGGTGGATGGGCAAAGATGTGTTTTGAACACAATGTGAGCAGAGGTCTTAAGAGAAGAAAGGTCATCTTTGTAATCTGTTATAGTTGCTTTGCCTTGTACACCAACATTTCTGTTAAGGCTAGTTGCGTGTTGTGCCAGCTTATACAGGAATGTCAGGCAAGCAGTTCTTGTCTGATTTTTTTCATAGCTTGTACTAAACATTCATTTGTTTTCAGCGTATGGAGCACAATTCTACATTTTTACAATTGTGTCAGTTTAGTGACCTGACCATGCAAAGTCTTTTGCAGTCCAAATAGACCTTAGATATGGAGGTTCGGAATGTACCAATGACGTTTGTAAGTAGAAGGAACTGACATATAGGAGATCAAGACATGATTTGGAGCAACTATTTTGGAATAACATAGAGTCAACCTAGATTTTGAAACTACCACCCCAAAAGGATACAGCCTGATCCAGGTGACCTTTGGATCAAAGCCTGCTTGCTTCAGGTATGCATCCAGATGTCTTCAGCTAGATCTTAGTAGAAATATAAACACAGAAGACAAATTGAATAAAACAAGTAGAAAATTCAAAAGGTTAGTGTAGCAGAAAACAGCTTGATAGAACTAACAGCATGGAAACCAATCTAATAGAAATGAAAAGGAGAATGTAAAGATGATAAACATGAATTTATTCTTGAATGAGATTTAGTATTTATGTTAAGGGCAGGAAGGTTCCTCTGACTCCCATTATGAAAATTACAAGAGAAACTGGTGGATCACTGGATTTGAGCTTATTGCATACTTTTATGCTTTCAGAGAAGAACTTAATTGGAAAACTAATTTTTTTTCTTTGCTTGAGATAAGAGAGCCTGACTTATCTTTGGGAAAAACTAATCATGTTTCTAACTAGTTCCATGTTCTCTAGTTATCAGGTTAATCATAAAAGTGCCAACTGGCAGAAAGGCCTGAGAGTAAGAATAGTGAATAGAGGTGGGCAGGCTGCAAGTTTCTTCCTTTAGGACTATACAAGAGGAAAATGAAGTAGAAATTAATATACGGATTTCTCAAGAGTGCCTATGTGGTTTAATTATTCTGGCATCTAAAAGAGCTTTGTCTAAACAGAACAAAACCGATTGTGCGTCATGTGGGATGAATCTAGGAGTCAGCTCTGAGGATAGTTTTGCATTTTTAACTATCACATTCTTTCAGTTAATGTTGGCTTATGACCTTGGCTTTCAGGAAGTGTTTTGACAGCTGACAGTGATAATAGTAGTTTTCATTTCTATGATAAAATATGTAGTGTCAGGGGTAGTGCTGTAATAAAAATAAAATAAATATTAGTTGTGATTTCATAGATACTTTGTCTTTATAATTACAGTTAAGTCTCATTTTTTAAAATGTGAAACATTTTAATTGCCAAATTAACAAGAGTAGAATACTTTTTTAGATGGAATTGTAATACAACTTGACACTTTACTTTTTGTGATACCCGTCAGTATCAAAAGTCTCTAAATCCATGTACTGTGCATGTTCTTTTCTGCCATCTCTAGTAGACCTGATCTTGATGTCAGCAAAGAGTGAAGATGAGTTTTACCCTGAATTTTAAAAGATTGTCCTCAAATGTACTGGGGTCATATAAATGTTCTGTTCTAAAGAATAATGAACATAGAATGAGTTTTAATATGTTAAAGCAAAACATTATACAAAAGGCTCAGTAATATGATACTATGTGTTTATCTCAAAGTCAATGAGTGTTCTGTAGGAGGCCCCGGTTACTTTTCAATGAAGGAGAGAACAGAGCATTGTTTCCTTCTCACACTGTCTGCCT
Source organism: Pteropus medius (assembly GCF_902729225.1). Lineage (NCBI taxonomy): Eukaryota > Metazoa > Chordata > Mammalia > Chiroptera > Pteropodidae > Pteropus > Pteropus medius. Next base: position 50,679,529 of record NW_024340849.1, read on the forward strand.
AAAGACAGTTAGTGGAATGAGTCATAGGTTCTTCTGTGGAGAAATCAGGATTGTTTGATATTCAGCTAAAATTAAATATTTGATTTTTGAAGATCAATATTTCTTTACCCCTGGGTTGACCATCTTATAATATTAGCTCTTAGAGATCAAGGTTTGTAATATAGTTATTTGATGTTGAAAACTTCAACATGAGAAAAAAACCCTTCTGAGTAAATATGAGGGTTGTTTAATCCTTAACATTGGGATTCTATTTTTAGCTTAATTCCTCTCAAATTAAAAAAAAAAAAAAAAAAACCCTTTATAGCTCCTTGCTTTTAGTGCTTGAGATTCAAGTCCCATTTTTTAATTAATTAGTGAATACTGTCCTTGGAGTCTGACCCTCTGTCTATAAATAGCTTCTTTGGGAATCAGGGTCATGGCTGATCTTTATGGTTGGTATCCAAGAGAACCATCGATCCTTTTAGGGTGTGTCCCTGAGGTCACTGTTGAGAATGGCTCTGAGCGAGATTCAACAAGGGTTAACCCATACACAATTACCATTATTGTAAAATTATTCAGAAATAGAAGGCATTTCTTGGCTATCTGATGAGATCCTATTTGATAGACAAATCCCTCCTCGACACCTTCAGCATGTGGTCACTCAACCTTTCTCTAACAGCTACAGTGATGAGGAGCCTACTGCCACATGAAATAACCCATTTCAGCTTTGCACAGTTCTTGATTATTAACATGTTTCCTGTCAGTGCGTGGAAGCCCTGTTTTCTACTCAGTGGCTCCAGTTCTGACCATTAGAGCTATGTAGGTGGTCCCATTCACTGTCTGCAGGAAAATCCTTTGGACACATATAACCCACTCCAGCCTCACCGAATCGTAGCTCATAGAGATGGAACTTACGATGTTAGTTTTAAATAAAATCCCCAGATGCTTTTGATCCATGTAGAGTCCTAAGAACCACTGCATTGGGGGAGAGGCCAGTGAATAGACTGTGACAGCCCGAGAGGACTGTGTATCAGGTGATGCAGACAGCTGTGGGGGTATTGTGCAGAGGAGGGCACACGAAGTTTATGACAGACTTTCCAGAATACATAGGGATTAGCAGGCAGGGAAGGTGTGAAAGGGGTCTCAGACCTGTATGGGTTATTCCTTGGGACAGGAAAGAACCTGGTGAGTTTAGGGGCAGGCAGCAAACCTGGTGTGGCTGATTCTAAGGACTTGGGTGGAGGGCAGGCCAATAGTCTGGAAAGGTCAGACTGTAAAGTGCCTTGTTGGTTACATTCAGGAATTACGCATTACATCACTGGCACTGGGAACCACAGCCAGTTTTCATACAGGAAATCCCCAAATGGAAGAGTGTTCTAGAAACATAGCTATGGCCATTTGAACAGAGTGGACTGAAGAGGGTTGGCAGGCACGTGTGTGGCTAAGAGTGCAGGCAAGGAATGTGGAGGGTCCGGGATGCCTGCACTTTTTATTTTGAGTCAGGGAGAATAAACAAGTAAAGACATTTGGGAAGAGCAGTTTTTTGATGGCTTAAAATTGGGCATATTTAGGTATATGTAAATTAGACTATTCAAGAAGTGGATTTGGAGCTCAGGAAAAGTTTCCTGAGCCAAAGTTACAGATTTGGTGATATCAGCACATTTTGAAGATAAGACTGTAGAAGGAGAAGATGAAAAGCCTGATAATGGGACTTGGGGATACCAGCACTTATGGGATGAGCCGAGAAGGAAGAAGCAATGAGAGAGAGAGAAGAGAGAGAGAAGGAGAGAGAGAGAGAGAGAGAGAGAGAGAGAGAGAGAGAGAGAGAGAGAGAAAGAGATAGAGATTGAGAGAGAGAGAAGAAAAATGGACACATCAGGAGGGGACCAGGAGAGGGTGAGGACCTTGACGTCAGGTGCTCTAACAAGATGGGGAGAATTCATGTGGCAGTTCTGGCCATGTGAAGTGGGTACGGCCTTCTGACCTGGACCCCTTTCAGTTGTGGCTACTTTCTGTTTAAGGATATGTAGTTACTAATAGCCCAGTCTGTACCAGAACTTAACTTTAAAAATCATACTTAAATTGAGCAAATATCAAAAAACATAGATATAAAGTAGTTTTTCTTCATAAATCAACTCTGATTTTATCCATCTGTCATCTGTCTTGTCCATCCGTGCAGGTAGATAAGAGCCTGCCATGCACCAGGTGCTTTTCTAGATGCTTCCATGGTGCTAACCTGCTTCACTTCATTTATATTATTTCTCCAGGTACTTTCTTGTAGGTGTTTTGGGACCAGGTTGTTTAGGAACACCTTAAGTTTTGGAAGGTGCTCCTAGCCAAGGGACCATTTGAACTTTGTGGAAACTATTGTTAAGTAGCCTAATTTACATGATTCTGAATTTCTTGTTTCATACATTTGGAGGTAAAAAGGGACCTGAGAGCTTTCTCGTTCCATCTCTCCCTTTAGCTGTGAGGAAGCTTGAGACAAGAGAAGTTGGATTAATCGTCCAAGGTCATGGGGAGGATGGCAGGAGCTCAGGTTTCAATGAACTGAGTTGTCTTTGCTCCTACCAGCCAAACTCCATCTCTCTCTTACCTGTATCCCTTTTAACCTGATTTTTTTCATTTGTTAAAGTGCTATGATTTTCTTTCACAGTTCTTTTTTGTCCTATTTATGTTTTCACCCTTTTTGAACTATTTTAGTCAGGAGAAGAGGAGGTCAAACTGTCTGGCTTTGTTTGTTGCAATTCTTGTTTATTATTTGTTATTGTAATGTTGGGTCCAGCTACACAGTTTCTGGTTAGACATGGTCAGTGGAGCTTCTCCTCAGGGCCAGAGTCCCCACAGGCAGGGGAAGGGGCACTTTTTCTTCTTCTTTTTTTTTTTTTTGGTAGGGAGGTCATGAGGGTGGTGCAGCCCTGGCCCTGCTTTCTAGAGAAGCCTAGTTGGTGCAAAAAGAGGCTGAGTTTCCAGTAGGAAGAGCTCTTGTAAGTCAAATTTTGTTACAGTCTAACCTTGTAGCCTTCAGCAAAACCTTTGGTCTTTCTGACTCAGGTGTTCCTTGTTCATTAAAGAGAGATGGGTAAGATTACTTGACTGTTGGGAAAGACCAGCCTCATAATAGATGGGAAGCAATATTACATTGTAAAGAAATATATACACATATCAATTGTTATTTTGAAATATTATTTGAAATGCTTATCAGAATTTAAAAAAATGACCCCAGGGTCTTTAAGATGAAGTTTTGACAGTTTTGAGTTCTATGATTTGGGGAGTCCATGGAGGGAGCATCTGGGGGTAGACAGCAGGAGCTAGTCACCAGGGAGGCGGCACTGGAAAGGATTGCAGTGGTCCCCAACCTTTTTGGCCCCAGGGACCAGTGCTCGTATTAGAATCTAATGCCTGATGATCTGAGGTGGAGCTGAGGCGGTGATGCTAGTGCTGGGGAGTGGCTGCAAATACAGATGAAGTTTCCCTTATTTGCTCACCGCTCACCTCCTGCTGTGCAGCCCAGTTCCTAACAGGCCACAGGCTGATACCAGTCCGTAGCCCAGTGGATTAGAGCTTCTGCTGAGAGCAGCAGGATGAGAGCCCTACAAAATATGTGCCACCTTCTCAGGAAGCAGAGAGATACTTAGATAGCAAATATGACAGGAAGCCTAGCGTGGGTGGGGAGGAGCTTAACGTTCAGGTTTGGGCTAAGGCTTTGAGATGCCCTTAGCCCTGCTGATCATGCTGCTGGTGGTATGTGAAATGTGTATGTAGCCATGTGCCATCCTTGATAACCCCATTTTCTTTTCATCTGAAATACCTTGATTTGTGATAGCTGGGAGGGGTGAATAAGATTTCTTACGTGCTCTGAATCTCCATGGGCAAACCTGCTACCACAGTGAGCTTCGTTTCTAGGCTCTAAATAGTTTACGCATTAGATTAGAAATACTAATGAGCTTTTACTCATGCCAGGGCTTTGTCGGTACCAACTGTAGCAGCTCCCATTCCTCCTTGTCTTCTTGGGTGGGAAGTAATATACCCTTTGTCCATAAAGAAACAGGCAGGGTTTCTCCTGTGGGCATGTACTGGGCCAGAGGGGTGAGCTTTCCCCCTTATGGGCTGAGAAGATGAGATTTACTCTCTTGCCCCAAAGTTCTCTAGTTTCAGAGGCAAGGACCAGGAGACAGGCTCTTTTGTCCTTTAATTTTACTGAATCCCTTTAAAAACAGGCCTACCTCACTTTGTTGCCAGTGACCCATGCATGTGAGTGAACAGCATTGCTGAGCAGTAATGAGTTTCTGTTACCCTGGGAACATGGGCATAAGCATTCTCAGTTCTGCAGAGAATGCTGTTAGGTACACAATGACTGGAAATAGTCACATTGCATTGTCACCGGAAGCTTACCGGACATAGTTTTTTCCCCCCAATATTGGCTTTGTTATTTGTAAATGCTGCTCTTTCTAGTGTTCATTGTAACTTCACAAGCAGAGTCAGTCATCTGGTTAGATTTTGGGAGCAAATTTGTTGTCTTGTTGAGATGAACCTAGTATCACTTTTCTCCCCAATTCCAAGTGTTAATTCATCATTATTGATCAGTATGTCTTATCAGTATGTTATATCTATCTCTTTCGCCATACACATACACAGTCATGTATATAACCTCTACATAATACATAATGTACAATATATAACATATATAATCCTTATCTGTTAGTCTGAGCAGCTATCAGTTCTCTTCTGGTTACTCTGCTGATTAGTGTTATGTCTTCTTAACCAGGTGGTGATGGAGGGTCAGTGGAGAAGGGGAAACATGTTATAGGCCATAATTCTTTTTGCCAGAGAAAACTCAGTGTGCATGTGTCTATCTAGCAGTGAGCTGGACAATGAGATGGAGAACAGGAGGGCCACAGCTGTCTGTAGGACAATGTACTTTCACCAGATGTTGAGGCTAGGCTCACATAAGTAAGGCACGTGTGAACTGAAGGATGACGGTCATTCACCCTCCTTTCTAAAGGTAGGTTTTGTCTTTTTCCATTCAGTTAAGTGTTTATGGAGCCCCTCTTACCTCTGCAGCTCTGTTTTTGGTGCTGGAGGTATAGGAATGATATATATTTCTTGCCCTCAAGGACTACCCAGCCTGGTGGAGACAGAAAAGTGAAAAATATGCTGTGTTACAGGTGCATATGACAGAAGCTCTGAGGGACCTGAGGCCCAGGCTGGCTGTGGGGAGGTGCTGACTGTGGCCCAGGTGCTTGCAGGGGCACTGTTGGCACAGGGATAGCCATGACACCTCATGGAGATGCTTAGGATGGCTGGAGCGTGGGCTTGGCACTGGGAGTGGAAGGAGATGAAAATTGGAAGGGAGGCAGTGGCTGGACTATGAAAGGCTATAGATGCTCCTGAGTTTGAACTGCATATTGAAGGCAGTGGGAGCCATTGAAGCAGGGAAGCAATCTGATCAGATTTCCATTTTATAGAGCTACTTCTGTGCCCTTAGACCTTTGATAAATACTCTGATTATTTCTTAGTAAATATTGAAACTGAATTTCATGTTTTGTAGATAAATATCCTTTTCTCGAGTGTCTTTTCCTCTGATGACAGGTTTCTAGTAAACACTGAGTGGGCTTATGCAGTTAGACCACCTCCTCTGTGTCTTCTGCCTCATCTTAAAATCAGGGGTAATTGTGAAGATTGTCCCTTTCAGGCCCGCTCTGCTGCCCAGCCATGCCAGCTGCCCAGAAGCAGGCCTCATGCTTAGAACCGTGGGGGCTTCTGGGAAGTTTTTGAGCTTTTGTCACAAGAATATGTCTCCTAAATCACTATGTAATAGTTCATGGATTTTTTTTTTTTTAATACTCAGCCACTAATTAAATTCCTGATTGCAAGTGGTCCTTCACATAGGGAGCTGTGTTAATAGCGTACTATTTCTCAGTAAGAAATGAGTTTTATATCCTGACTGTGATTCTCATTAAGAAGTAAATGTTACATTGTGACTAGGTACACACAAACTAGTACCCACATATATATCACTGTTTTGAAGGCTTTTGAGGCAGTACTCACCTTTACTTCTTGAGATGTACTTTCTTTCCCTCTCTGTTAAAAAAAATGCTGGTTATGATGCACTACAGTAATTTAATAGTCCACTAATGAATCATAACCTGAAGTTTGAAAAATATTGTCCTGTAGAAAAATACAGTCATGGGTATAGAGATGCAGCTTGTGGCCTCTATTTATATGCCTGTGGGCTCAGAGGGAAAAAAAGGCAAAGAGTGGACATGTGGAACTATGTTATGTGTCAAAAAGAATCTGGGCTGGGATTAAACACTGCTGTCAATGAGCCCCATGTGAACACACTGAATACCAGTTTTCACTTTGCCTTTATTTATTTGAGTTGACTGGATTGACTGTCTTTAATGATTCCTGTTAGGATGATGCTCATTATAATATTAAATATCATTAAGTACCTGCTCTGCGTCAGGCACTTCACATAGACCCTACATAGTTTAGTGTTTCAATCGCCTCTACAAGGCAAGTTTTATTATTCACAATAATAAAAATGCAAAAAGTGAACTCTTTCCATTTCCCATTCTACCAGTGTCCAAGAGAAATATCTTGGGATAGTCCATGGAGCTGACCATTTTCCATGATATCAGGTCTTGTGTTTAGATGTGGGCAGTGTCTTCTTCATGGTTTTTGATCCTTCTACCTTTTCTTGTCAGAATATGCTGCCAAGACTAAACTAGTGGCTCCAGGAGGTTTTGTTCTCTTTGAATAACCAGATTTCAGCAGCAGGAGGTTGAGATGGCTGCAGAAAAGGTACTCCTTTCGGATTTGGATGGCTCTGGAAATTACTGCCTGTGTTCATCTTACTCTGATGCTTTATGGAAACAGTTTACAGAGAAACTGAGATTGAGATCTGTGAAATGCACCTGAGACACAGGATGAAGTAGCTTGCTCTGAGACTGGGGCTGTCCCCAAAGGCACGGCATTCCATGTTTTCTGCTGCTAGATCCCAAGCCATAACTTTATATTGTCTCTGCTGTATCACTGTGGACCATCATAATCTCCTGTATGAACACTCTGAGTAGTTAGTGGTGTGCCTTCTACTAGGCAGACTGAGTCTACCAGAACCCACATTCAAGGAACTTCTCAATTAGGTAACAAACAACTTTTTACTAATATATATGTTTTTATTTATGAGGTAAAATCCATTATAGATGTTTTAAAATAGCAGGAATTTCTATATTATGTTTAAAAGAGCATTAGATTTAGCTCAATTTTACATTCCGTTCTACGCTCAGTTCTGTATAACTTGTGGTTTTCTGAACTACTTATATAGGACAATGAGTTGAACTAGATAATATCTAACATTTCCTATTTCCAAATTTCACAGTTCTATTCAAGTGTAAGAAATTAGATTTGTTCATCATCATAAAGTTTATTATACTTTGTGTATTGTTGAATTCAGTAAATATTTCCATGTGCCATACTGGGGACACTATCAGATAAGGCCAGTCCTAATCTTCAGGAAGTTCTAGCAAACATGTCAACTACACAGTTGGCCTTTGGCCTTCATAGGGTATACCTGAAGATTGTCTGCCCCGGCACAGCTGCATTGCAGTTAATATAAAAGATGGTGTTTTTTTCTATTTTTTTGTTTGTTTGTTTGTTTTCTGGTTAGCCTTATTTTTACCTACCCTTTGAGAAGGGAGGATTTATTTGTCAGCAGTATCTTTTGCTGATGACTAAGTTAAATTCCCAGGGAGAATGCAAATAAAAAAGTCTTGCCCTTGGGACTATTAGAGTCTAATAGTCTATATGGAAGAAAAATAGAGAATACAAAGAGCATACAAAAGAGCTGGGAAACATGGCAGAGTGAGAGATGTCCTCAGATCTCTCTCCTTGAAACAACAATAAGCTGAACATCAAAAACTCAGCAAAAAAAACCACCAAAATGCACACCAGCATGTCTGAGTGTGGGATCTGCGCATAAGGGCTACCGCAGGTCAGAATCCCAGGTGTCGGGCGGTGGACTGGGAGAAATAAAGAAGCTGCCTCTCACAGCCTCTGGAGCTCCTTGCAGGGGAAGGGGGAGGGGAAAAGGAGCAGCGATGTCTCTGAACAGCTTGCCTGGGAGTGCTGTGACTTCCATGCAGCCGGTGTCAGGGCGCAGTCATCAGGGCAGAAAGCAGAGAAGTGGGACGGGCCGGCAGAGAAACAACAGTTGATTTTAACTGGCCCTGGCTGCAAAACCGAGGCTGAGTTGCAGCCCCCAACTCCCAAACCAGAGGGCCCTCCTGCCCCTGTATACCCTCCGTGATCACACTGTGGAGCACCAGGGGAATCAGAGCAAACACTACCAAGACTGTTCCTGACACTGACAGAGACTGAAACTGAGGGTAGCAAGTGTGATTAAATATCTACAAGCAAATAAAGAAAACATTATTTAGGCTTTATATAAAGTAGGGATCCAAGAGGCTTAGACACCACCTACTGGAAACCAAAAGAAAAGCTCTTTCTTTGCAGCAGGCTAAAGAGAGACCTTTATATAGTAAATCTTCTTTCAGGACAAACAGCAGAATACATTTCCATTAATGCCCAGGTGGAGATTAAACACCATGAACAACCAAAGTGACAAGGCATCTCAGAAAGAAAGAGAAGAATCTCCAGAAAATAAGCTTACAGACATATAGAAATATGTGACTTAAATGACAGGGAATTCAGGATGGTACTTCTGATAAAACTCAGTTCCAAAACGAGTCATATCAACAATTTCAGGAACTGAAAAAACAACTAGATGAGCAGAGCAAGCAGATTGAAACCCTCAAAAAGAAGTGAATAGATCTTCTGGAGATAAAAAACACACTGTAAGAGTCGAAAAATGATAGTAAGCTTGGGAAATAGAGTCGAACAAATGGAGGAAAGGATCAATGATAGCGATGACAGAAATCTAGAAATAAATCAGAACAAAGGAGAAACCGAAGAATGAAAAATAATGAAAGAGAAATACAAGACTAGCTGATACCATCAGGAGAGGAAACATAAGAAACATAAGGCATTGTTGAAGGCAAGGAAAAGGAGCAGGGACTAGAAAACATTTTCAGATAAACAGTGGATGAGAATTTCCCAAATCTAAGGAATGAGCTGGAGCTTAGAATTCAAGAAGTCAACAGAACACCCAATTATCTCAACCCCAAAAGGCCTTCACCAAGACACATTGTATTAAAGTTATCAAAAATCAGTGACAAAGATAGAATTCTCAGGGCAGCCGAGGAGAAGAAAATGGTAACTTATAAAGAAAAACCCATTAGATTATCCTCAGAATTCTCAGCGCAAACCTTACAAGCCATAAAGGAATGGGATCAAATATTTAAACTATTAAGTGAAAGGAACTACCAGTCTAGAATAATGTATCCAGCTAACCTCTCCTTTAGATATGAAGGAGAAATTAAGACCTTTCCAGACATATAAAAATTGAGGGAATTCTCCACTACAAGGCCTGCACTACAGGAAGTACTGAACGGAGTCAGCTCACCTAAAACAAAATGAAAAAAATAAAAACATAATTATGAGTAAAATGACTGTCATGCAATTAGAAGCAGAGGAGTGGAATCCATACTATGAACAAGGCATTATAAGCTTAAATAATGAGAATTGCTATAGCAAGATAGTAATGAACGTTCAGCATACATAGAGATAAATTGAGATAGCAGTGACTGAAAAGGGGAAGATTTAAAGATCCAAATTCACAAAGGAGAATGGAGGTAAGGCATGTGCAGAAGAAAATGGACGACTGTATATATCTATCTATCTATATCTATATCTATATCTATATCTATATCTATATCTATATCTATATCTATATCTATATCTATATCTATCTATATCATCTATCTATCTATATCTATATGTAAATATATAGATATAGATATAACTATCCTTTTCATATTCGTAATGGTAACCACACACCAAAGATTCAGAACTGAAGTATATAACGTAAAACAAGAAGAACCAGAGGGAAACCCCACAAAAGCCAATCAAAATAAATAGAAATATAAGGACAAGGAAGCAATGTAAACACTGAGCTACCAGAAAGCAAAGATAAAATGGTTATAAGAAGACTTCGTATTTCAATAATCACCCTAAATGTAAATGGACTGGACTCACCAATAAAAAGGCACATTGTTCCAGAATGGATCAAAAAACAAAACCCAATCATATGCTGCCTCCAGGAGACACCTCTCAGCTCCAAAGAAAAATATAGACTCAGAGTGAAAGGGTGGAAAATGATATTTCAAGCAAATGGCATTCTGAGAAAAGCAGGAGTAGTGGTACTAATATCAGATGAAATAGACTTCAAAATAGAAAAGATAAAGAAAGATACTGAGGTATACTTCATAATGATAAAGGGAATCATACACCAAGAAGACATAACACTTATTAATATCTATACTCCCAATCAGGGAGCCCCAAAATATGTAAAGCAATTACTAACAGAACTAAAAGGAAAAAGAGACCAAAACACTGTTGTAGAAGGGGACCTAAATAACCCACTGTCAGATATGGAGAGATCATTCAAACAGAATATTAATAAGGAAATTGTTATGGAAAAGATCTAAAATCAGACCGGTGAGAAACCAAGCATTATTCGGAGAGTTGGAGAACTCAGGTTTATTACGCTGGTGGTCCTAGAGGAGCCAGTGTCCTGAAAATCTGGGCCCCGAGCTCAGTTGCAACATTCCTTATATAGACTTTTTTGGCATGACCTGATTGGGTAATTTGAACTCAGTCTGCTACAAAGTGGGGGTCGGGGGTGGGGGAAGGTGGGGGCGGGGAAGTTGCTCTGGTTGCAGGTAGTTACATTGTGTTATAAAGATGGGAACTGCTATGGGCTTACAAAGTACCACAAAGTGCAGGAGTTGCTAGGGGGTACAAACAGTTACACTTGTTGCTTAGACAGAACAAGCAAAGGGAAGGTGAGTATTTAGTTAATTTCGAGTACAGCCCATGCAGCAAGCATATTTACAGAAGCAGAACAGAGAGCTGATTAGCCTTTTGAATAAAAAATCCTCTTTAAAATAGCATCCTGAAATGATAAATTAGATCAACTGGACATAATTGACATTTACAAAGACTTCCATACCAAAATAGCTTTTTATACATTCTTCTGTAGTGTACATGGAACATTCTCAAGGATTGGCCACATACTGGGACACAGAGATCGCCTCAATAAATATAAGAGGGTTGAATTCATACCAACCATATTCTGTGATCATAATGCTTTGAAACTAGAGATCAAGTGCAAAAAGAAAGGAGAAAGAACCATAAATACATGGAGATTAAACAACATGCTACTGAAGAATAATTGAGTCAGGGAAGAAATTAAAAGAGAGATTAAGAGATATATTATCATTCATTTGATAATGATAGTAGAACATATCAAACTTTTGGGACATGGCGAAAGTGATCATAAGAGGAAAGTTCATATTATTACAGGCCCACCTCCAAAAATAAGAACGAGCCCAAACAAACAATGCTTCATCCTAAAAACTAGGAAAGGAAGAATAAATGAAGCCTAAAATCAGCAGAAGGTAAGAAATAATCAAAATTAGAGGAGAAATAAATGAAATTGAAAACAAACAAACAAGAAAAGAAAAAATAAATGCAACAAAGAGCTGGTTCTTTGAGAAGGTTAATAAAATTGACAAACCCCTGGCTAGACTCACTAAAGAAAAAAGAGAAAGGACGCAAACCAAATCAGAGATGAAAGAGGGGGAAATTACGACAGACACTGCAGGAATACAAAGGATCATACAAGAATACTATGAAAAAGTATAGAACACCAAATTTAATAAATTTAATAACCTAGAAGAAATGGACCAGTACTTAGAAAAATACAATCTTCCTAGACTGAATCAAGAAGATCTGGAAAATCAATATAGACCAATCAGAAGGATGGAAATTGAAACAATCATCAAAAACCTACCAAAAAGTAAAAGTCCAGGACCACATGGCTTCACCAGTGAATTCTACCTAACATTCAAAGATTTAATACCTATTCTCTGAAACTCTTCCAAAAAAATCAAAGAGGAGGCAATACTTCCCAATTCATTTTGTGAGGCCAATATTACTCTGATACCAAAACCTGGTAAGGATAACACACACAAAAAGAAAACTACAGACCAATATCTCTCATTAATACAGATGCAAAAATCCTAAATAAGATACTAGCATACTGAATACAGCAACATATTCAAAAGATTATATACCATGATCAAGTGGGCTTCATCCCAGTAGCACAGGGATGGTTCAGTATATGCAAATTGATTAATGTGATACACCACATAAACAAATTAAAAAATAAGAATCATACGATCATATAAATAGATGCTGTATCTTTGAGAAGATACAGCACCCACTGATGATCAAAACACTCAACAAAATCGGAATAAAAGGAAAATACATTAATATAATAAAGACCATATATGACAAGCCCTCAGCCAACATTGTACTTCATGGTGAAAGACTAAAAACCTTTTCTCTAAGATCAGGAACAAGGCAAGGCTCTCTATCTACTATCGCCACTGTTATTCAATATAACATTGGAGGTCCTAGCTAGTGCAATCAGGCAAGAGAAAGATATAAAAGGCATCTGAATAGAAAATGAAGAAATCAAACTCACTATTTGCGGATGACATGATTCTCTATGTAGAAAACCTTAAAGACTCCACAAGAACACTACTAGAAACAATAAGCAAATACAGTTAAATTTCTGGATACAAAATCAACACTCAAGAATCCATAGCGTTTTTATACTCTAATAATGAAGTGTCAGAAATAGAAGTGGAAAAAATAATTCCTTTTGCAATTGCAACAAAAAGAATAAAATACCTAGGAGTAGATCTAATGAAATATGTGAAGGACCTGTATAATGAAAACTACAAGACCCTGTTAAAAGAAATCGAAGAAGGTACAAAAAAATGGAAAGGTATTTTGTGTTCTTGGATTGGAAGAATCAACATAGTTAAAATGACCATATTACCTAAAGCATTACACAGATTTAATGCAATTCCCATCAATATCTCTTTGGCATTTTTAAAAGATATGGAAGAAAAAAATAATCAAATTTGTATGGAAGCACAAAAGACCCCGAATTGCCAAAACCATCCTGAGAAAAAAGAACGAAGCTGGAGGCATCACTCTGCTTGTCTTCAAATTATACTACAAAGCGACAGTAATCAAAACAGCATGGTATTGGCAGCAAAACAGACACACGGACCAGTGGAACATAATCGAGAGTCCAGAAGAATTATATGGGCAAATAATTTTCAACAGAGGAGCCAAAAACATGCAGTGGAGAAAGGAAATCTTCTTCAATAAATGGTGCTAGGAAAACTGGAAAGCCACCTGCCAAAGAATAAAACTAGACTGCTGTCTATCGCCATACACCAAAATTAACTCAACATGGATTAAGGACCTGAATATAAGATCTGAAACAATAAAAAGCATAGAAGAAAACATAGGAACTAAACTCAACGACCTTGGATTTACAGAGGATGTTATGAATTTGACCTCAAAAGCAGGGGAAGTAAAAGCAAAAATAAATGAATGGGTCTACATCAAAGTAAAAAACTTCTGCTCAGCAAAAGAAACCATCAACAAAGTAAAGAGACAACCATCCGAATGGGAAAATATATTTGCAAGCAACGCCTCTGATAAGGGCCTAATATCTAAAATATACGAAGAACTCATACAACTCAATAATAACAACAAAAAATACCACAAGTGATCCAATCAAAAAATTGGCATAGGACCTGAATAAACACTTCTCCCTAGAGGACATACAGATGCCCAACAAATATATGAAAAGATGCTCAATATCACTAGCTATTAGGGAAATTCAAATCAAAACCACAATGAGATACCATCTCACACATGTTAAAATAGCTATAATCGACAGGACAAGTAATAACAAGTGTTACAGGAGATGCATAGAAAAGGAACCCTCATACACTGCTGTTTGGACTGCAAATTGGTACAGCCAGTATGGAAAGCAGTATGGAGGTTCCTCAAAAAAACTAAGAATTGACCTACCATATGATCCAGCAATTCCTCTACTAGGTATTTACCCCAAAGACTTGAAAAGTCATATCCGAAAAGATATTTGCAGTCCAATGTTCATAGCAGCATTATCACGATGGCCGGGACATGGAAGCAACCGAAATGTCCTACAATAGATGATTGGCTAAAGAATCTGTGGTACATATATACAGTGGAATATTACTCAGCCATAAGAAGAGATGAAATACTTCCATTTGCGACAACATGGATGGACCTCGAGATAATCATGCTAAGCGAAATAAGCCATACAGTAAAAGTCGAAAATCAGATGATATCACTTATATGTGGGATATAACCCTAAAAGCAACAAGTGAACAGGACAAACAAATAGAGTCTCATGGACATGGACAATGGATTATTGTTTACCAGAGGGCAGGGGAGCAGAGGAGGGGGAGGGGAGGTAGACAGTTAAAGGGGGTCAAATATAGGGCGGTAGGGGGAGGGTAAAGTGGGTAAATATATGGTAGCTGAAGCAAACTGTCCTTTGGGTGTTAAACACACAATAGATTATACAGATGTCAAATTATAATGTACACCTGAAATTTATATAATAATATTAACCAATGTTATCCCAATAAACTTTATTAAAAAAACCCAGCATAGAACAAATACTTATTGTGTGTTAATTAGTAGCAGCTGTATAAAGCTGGTAAGTAAGTGCTAGGAAATGCTAGAATATTTGTGGTGTTGTGAATGTAGGGAGGTTACTATAAAATAGATATGAGACAGATTCTACAGCCTTTTTTTCTCCTCATTTCTCTGAAACCGTGGAGAGGAAGTTGAATAAGACATTTCCCCGAAAATAAGGATTTTAATAGTCTAGTACAGTGGTTGTTAAATTATGGCTCATAGCCTGCATCCTGGCTAGTGCTTGTTTGTATAAATAAAGTTTTAGTGGAACACATCACACTCATTCACTTATGTGTTGTTCCTGGTGGCTGCTTTCATGCTGTAATGACAGAACTAAGGAGTAGAGACAGAGATTGCATGCCCTACAAAGCCATTTATTATCTGGCCTTTTGCAAGAAGTTTGCTGTCCCTACTCCAATTGCTTCTTCACGTAAACACAAAGCAAGCACATGTACACAATAAATACCTACAACAAATTCTCTGGCTAGGATCTCACAGACTAACAGAGTTCAGCAGAGCATGTCTCTGCGTTTATTCCCAATTATTTTTATCTTTTCTAATGGAACACTTAACAGCTATGCCCCTTTGACATCCTCATCTACAGCTGTTTAATTTGTGATTATGCGTGTGTTTGTTGTCATTTGAGCAAATGTAGAAATCCCTCATTTTTTCCCTCACTTCATTTTTTCACCATAGCAGTTAGTTGTGGTATTCTGGCTTCGTGTGCTTTTGGGGCCCCAAAAGGCGACTGAATCTCAAAACTATCTCATGCTTTTTTTTTTTTCATTTGTGTGTGACATTATACACTCATATATAAATAAATATTATGTATATTTTTGTCTCATTGGAATGAAAATGTGTGTCACATACTTTATGTGCGAAGTTTTCTTTGGCTGCTTGCAGTTACAGTACTGTGTAAAATGCTGAGCTCTCTTTGTTGCTTGTGTGCTGACTAATCAAAGAATTGATTTTATTCCTCTTTTACATTTTTATAATCAAGTTATTTCTCAAGTTGAATTTTTTATATTTTAATTTTCAAAAATTGATATATGTTATACTTTATCAAGAAGAAGATACAAAATGTATTTAATGAAACAAATCATTCCCTTTTTATATATAAGCAAAATGGAGGTTTCTTAAAATAGAAAATCAGTGACTTGTTATTAAATAACACACTGGTATATTATGTGGTTTAAAAGTATTTTGTGGTTCAGTATAGAAATAAATATTACTTTTGTATTATGCATATTTTTAGCTGAAATGTGGAGTCTGCTTTTACTCTGTACATTTTCATTTAGACTAGGGATTTTAAGGCTAGCTGAGTTATTTTCTTATAATAATTGTAGACGTTTTCAAAATTCTCTCATTTCTTTTAAAATAACATGTGGACAGTTCCATTCTTCTCTGGATATAAATACATCTGTCTTTATAAATATTCTGAATATTTCACACATTTTTCACCACTAGTTTGATCAACTCAGCTATGCAGAATTTGCTTTTACTTTTCTTAGACAAATCAGATTTGGAAGAGACAATCATATTTCTTTTCCCTGTGATTATACGCAATTTTTTATTATCTTTTTACCTTCTTATCCACACAGATTGTCCCTGGAGGCAAGAAAATGGGGTGGGGGCAGTAATATGAAGCATGACTTGACTCCTCTTCACCCCCTACCACCAGAACTCTCTGCCTTAGAGGCCTGGTCCTGGAGTGGAATGATTGCTGAAGATGGGAATAAGTTTCTACTGTTGGAATAGTGTAGTCTCTGGTTTCGGTCTTTGGAGAAGATTCTAGAGTCTAACTCACTGGAATCTAGATACTTGCTATTCAGATGTGGTCTCAGGACCAGCAGCATCAGCATTTCCTGAGAGCTGATTAGAAATGCAGAATCTCAGTTGAACTGGAATCTGCATTTCACCAAGGTCCTCACAGGATCCATGAGCTCCTTAAACTTTGGGAAATTCTGGTCTAGATTGTTGGTTTCCCAGAATGACCAAGCATCAGAATCACCTTTGGAGCTGATTAAAAACTACAGAATCTTGGTCACAGCCCCCTGAGATATTGATTCATTAGGTCTGGGGTCATCCTGTTGCCTAGCCAAATGTGGCAACCATTGGTTTGAAATGGATGCCCTCTGGTTGGTAAAGGGATGTTTGAGAAGGTGAATCATCTGTCAAGTGTGTGTTTGGAGATTTGCAGCTGGCTTTAGTCTTATAGCCTAGCCTGCTGTGAGCTTCCCTTTCTCTGAGGCTCCATTTAAGAGTGGACATGTCACTCCTGAAGAGCCCATGGAGGTCTGCAGGCCACTGGACCAGCATGCCAGCAGTGTCTGCATCTCTAGCTGACAGGGACAGAGATTTGCAGGCAGTCTAGCTACCCAACCTCCATTCTCTTCTCTTGCAGTTCCCATGGAAACAGATTGCAGGGAAACTGGGCATGGTGCTATCTTTACCCTGTTTTTGGCGATTTGAGGTCTGTTTCCATGGGAACCAGAAGGGAAAGTGATGGTAGTAGAGTAGCTAGACTGCTTTTAAATTTCAATGGCAGCCTCACTTATAAAACCCTCTTTTGCCCAAGTTTATCTCTAGGTCAGGAACCTGTGTGGCTCTGATTGTGGCCATGACTCATGAAGAGAAATAGAGCTCTTAATATATCCTTCAAAATGCCAATTATTTCCTTTTCTTCCAGGAAGCCATTTTTAGGTGATAATATAAGTTATTTAAATGTCATCTTTAGCTATTATTTCTTGTATGGTTTTATTGAATATAATAACATGTTTTTATTCAGAGGAAGAGAAGAGATAAGTCATTTCAAGAGGAGTGATTCCTCTGACGTGGGGAATCCCTATAGTGTGCAGTAAATATTGACTGGCTCTGTGTGTTGGGTTGGGAATGAGGGCCTAGTGGAGTGAAAGAGGTGCCAGGTAAGCAGGGGCAGGGTGGATGCCCTAGTTAGATAGGCATGTTTTGGCCTATGGTAAGGAAAAAGTGAAACATACCTAATGTTGACCTCTTTAATTATTTGAAAATGAGAATATTAAATTCTAATCTAACAAGCCCTAGATTTTAACTCCTTGAATATTCAACCACAGAGTGGAATCCAGTGGGTCCCACTGAGATGCTCTATTTTTTCTTTTCCCTCCCCCACTCTTTCTCCCATTTTTCTTATGGCCTGGTCGACTGACCACATCTTTCACACTTCTCCCAAGGGTCTGACAGCAATGTCATCTGTGCCCTTCTTCCTTGCTCCCCACTACTGCCTTAACTGTTTATTGAGGGCCTGTTAGAGATTCTGGTGCCATGTACATGCCTTTCATGTATTTTCTCATTTCATCATCGCCGCTGCCTTACAGTTATATTAATGCTTCATATGACAGATGAAGAGATAGAGGCTCAGAGAGGTTATGAAATCTGCCTGAGTATGGTGGGCTGCTCTGCAGAATTGTCATTCTAAGCCCCCAAATTGCTCCATGGAGTGAACATCTGTGTCAGTGCCAACGGGTATTCTAGAGTCCCTGACTACAACAGTTTGTCACCTAACGGGAGCCACTCTCAGCACCCATGCCCCTCCATCCTCTATATTATTTCTTCCAACCAGCTAGCCCAAATAAATAGGCAGCTCCTTGCTCTTTGATGTTAGTCTTGTGTATTTATATATGGGCATTGTCCTATTTCAAATGTATTTATTAATATATTTACTTTTAAGTCAAAATGGACAAAATTTAGTTTCAATGATTGCATGTTTCCTCTTAGGATGTTTTGAGGACACTAGCCTAGAGAGAGTATTTTGGTGAAAAGCAGTGACAGCTTGCTTTCCTGTGAAGAACAAAATCAAATCCTCATTCTTACTGTTTGAGGGAACTGATTTACTTCACTGGACTGAAGGAAGGTGGGGAATGGGGAAATGTTACACATTGTGGCAAAGTCTCCTCCTGTCCTCTTGCCTTTCCTCCCCTCCAGCCCACCTGAGCCTCCCTCCTGTCCTCCCAGGGCTGCTATCTGAAGAAGCTTGCTGAGGCTCCACTGCAGAGCAGGGGTTAGAATGAGTCAGTTCCCACTTGTTGACTCCAGAGGAGAAAGGAATAAATAAGGGCTAGATTTTGAGAGGAAATAAGGAAGAACAGAAAGAAGACACTATTTTAAATGCAGAGAAAGTTGCCTGCCAGGCTGACGAGGTCCTTGGCGTACTTAGATTATGAAAGGCCTCACAGATACTGTGTAGCTAACTTTGCCAAGTGATGGGAACATGAGCAGTGATTTCGAATTCCATATTTGGTGCTTAAAATTTCCTCTTGCTACCAGAGCCCTGCAATTTTCTTTAATGGTATCCCAGGCATTCTCTTGTCCAGAATTGATGGTAGATATGTAAGACAGATTCACTCAGTGTCAAGGATACTACTGCCGATGCTTGGTTGCATATACTATTTGGAATGAGATACTTTCTGTAGATAAGTGCTTGTAAAGCTGAACAAACTCAGCAAACTCACAAACACATGGCCTCAGTTACTGCAAGAGACTGCTTCTGATCATACTGGGCTTGTGGAAGGGCCAGTTCTATATTACAAGAGGGTGCATCTTCACCACTGCCTAGGCTGCTTGACAGTACCTGTCTGCAGTGTTTTTCCCCCATGAATAACATTCATTTGCTTTTACTTAGTAGGAGAACATGCATAGCTTTTGTTACCAAGGCAGCGGAAATTGGTCTAATGAACTCTTTCTGCTTGGCTGTTGGCCTCCAGAACACACAGGGAGAGGTTTGTGTCGTCCCATTAGTAAATACCAGGCAGCCTTTTCCCTGAATGCTCTGTCCCTTCGACAGCTGCTCTTCAGGACAGATGTACTTCCATGGCCCTGCCTCATCCAGCCTTCCAGGAAGATGTGAAACTCAATCAGTGTTTCCCTAATATATGTGGAGTCTGTTTGTCAAATGATTTGGTGTACTGGGGCCTCTCACAGATGTAATGTTCATTATTGTATTTAACTGTACCACGAAGAGCTCGTTTGTCACACTCTCAGACCGGTTGCTGCCGGTGACATCAGCTCTGGGGGGAAAATCTCAGACAGTACCATTTTGTGTTACATTTTTCAGACATCTGCCAAAATGTTCATCTCCTCGAATTTCTGTGATCAGATTAAGTTGTTCCATAAATGCCAACTGACTGGGCTAAATGAGTTCTGTTTCCAGAATTTGGTATGTCTCAAATGATGGCTTTAGCTTTTATATGAGAACTTATGGTTTCTCTAAAGTAGTCATAGAATCTATGATCTTCCTGGGAAGATGTGTGATACATTGCATATTGTTTCTTCTTCTGGTTCCCTTAATTGAGAGAAGCAGCATAGTGGTTGAGTGTAAGTTTTAAGTTTTAAGAAGATATGGGATGGGTCTGCATCTGTGTCTGCTCAGCAGACAAAGGGAACCTCCTTCTCACTCCACAGGTAAACAGGCATTTTCCTAACTTTTCTTGTAATGGGCATATTCACGCAGTAAGAAGTCTTTCTGTCAGGACACAAATTGCTAAACAATCCTAGTGTGTTTGTGACCCACAGCGGCACCTGCATTAAATTGAGCAACTGTCTTTGCTGGACACTGGTCAGAGCCTCGCAGGCCCTAGGTATTGGGAGGTGCCTGTTAGGCACTCACTGTATGTCTCCTTTCTCTCGTCTGTCCCAGACAACAAAGACTTTTCTTTGGAAATATCTAACAAAAATATTATTGGAGTATTTCTGCCCATTGCTACCCACCTCAAACTGGATATAAAGTTGTAAAAAACTGTAAAGTGGAAAGTTTTCTTTTTCCTAAAGGAATATATTTTTCAGAAAATGAATATGAGCATACAATACAAAATTACATATTGAAAATTTAGGCATTCTCCGTGTGTTTTGATTAAAGAGCTGGTCTGGGGCTTTGTAAACAAGGGACATACAGGAAACTCCTTTGCTAATGTAAGCAATGAAATTAGGCAGATTGTTCATTTCTGTAAGGGGCATCGGCTGTTTAATTGTTGATCAATTTTTATTAGATTTTAAAGTGTTGGTGGTTCTGTTCTAACACCTCCTGTTGTGTAGTGGAGCACTGAATTTATTAAGCCATAGGGAAGGGTTGGTAGAATGTCTTGTCTGTACGGTTTCATTGTTGGGGCCTTGTGAAAGCTCAAGAAAAGCACATTAATGTCTTAAAAAGTCAGCATTTTACCAAACAGGGAAAAGGACAGAAGAAATGCAGACTCTGCATGATTATTTTCTGGCCAGAGATTATAAAACCTTGGTTAAATTTACTTATTACCATCTACTGCTGTTTTTTAAATTTATTATTTCAATATGAAAATATGAACAAATTGAATATTAATAGGCTTTTTTTCCTTTTAAAGGCAAGTTTCTTTTTTTGTCATTATTTTCTATTCTCCCACGTTTCATATAAAATACCTCACCCACACATTTTCTCTAATTTTGTATCCTTTTGCCTGTTTCTGTTATTAATTTTAGCTGACAAAGGATGATTTTGAGCTTAGATTTTTATCTATCAAAAAAATAAAATAAAATGGGACAAATCAACCGAGGAGCTAGGAGGAAAAATGACACGTTGTATCCAATTAGGTCAGATAAGAACTGAAATTATGTTCTCAAATACATAATTTATCAGTCATCTGCTGAGGTGAGTTGTAATCATTATAGCCACTATTATTTCCTTAGTATTTATTAGGAAATAAATGTTTTGTATGTTTTCTCATTAAATGAACCATAATTCTATGAATTAGGTGCCCTCATTGCTTCCATTTTAGGGATGAAGAGACTGAGGCTCAGAGGGGTTAAGTCACTGCAAAAATCACACAGAGCCTAGAATGAGGTAAGCCCAAGGTAGTCTGACTCAGAACCTGGCCTTTCATCCTCTGGCCTATTTGTGTGTCAAGCTTTCTTTGGAGCATGTTTTAAATGATGGAGGTGTTGGCACTCTGTGCTCCAGACTCCTAGCTGGCACTTCCCACATGGAGTGCTCTCCAGGGTCTGAGTGCCCTGTGGCCAGCAGCCTGTTTGTGTACTGTGCCCTTGGTGCTTTGCAGTGGATGCAGAGGTAATAGAGTGAAAAGGAGGTGACTCAGATGAAGCTCAGATACACAATTCAGTGCAGTATAACCAGCATTTATTGGGGACTGGCTGTATCCTAGTCCCCATCATGAATGCCGAGAATACAGGGATTAATGAGAAAAGCTTTCCAGTTAGGAAGCACCTCCATAGACAGAGATGAGAATATAGGCACTTTGGGACAGGAGCTTAGTATGTTTTCCAAGTGTTGCCTCCTAAAATAATGCCTGGCTAGAGTAATGACGCCACAAATAGTTGTTGAAATACTGAATGCGAAGGTGCAGCTTGTGGGATGTTCTGAATGCCGAAGAGCAGAGAAAGTCCTGGGCAAGGCTCAGGTGTCTGACAGGAGCCTGTATGAGATAGGAAGTGGCTTGGGGTGGGGAGCTGTGAGTGCAGGTATTGGCAGAGCAAGCATTCGATGAGTGACAAGGGCATTGGAGGGTGCGTGTGAGGACAAAAATTATTTTGTACAAATAGCTCGTCAGTCCTTGTTCTCTTCTACTCTCACCAAATAATAAGACTACAGCTCCCCTTCCCTTTTTGCTTAGACTTGTTAGCTCCCTGCGTGACTCCTTTTTTCTTTGTCTTTCCTACTCATTAGAAGCTTATTTAACCTGAGGAAAATTGATGTAGGAGGGAAGGCTAGATGTGGATCATCTCAGAGACCAACTCCTGGCGTGGCCAGCCTGTGCCCCTCATACCAGGCTGGGAGGGGTAACCATTTTTCACCAAGCTGTTCTCTGTTCAGCTGGCGTCCACAATCTTGGTGACCATGACAGGTTCAGACTAGGTCAGGTACCCTCCAATGCATGTTAACTTGAGGACTGTGTGACCCTGTGTCAAGCCCCTGATTTTCCCTTGCCTTTTTTTTTAGTCATGTTAGTGTTGTGGGCATGGTCTGATTTGGACCTGGGAAAGTGGAAATAGTCTCAGTGTTCCCCGATCCCCACTGGCAGTTGTTCAGATGTTCTTTGCCCCTTTCTTAGCTTCTTCCTTTGGCCAGTTTGTGTGTATGGGAGAACTTGGAGCTTAGGCCTAGACTGATACCTGGTTCTGTCCCAGTTCTGCCTTTTTTACTACAGTCACCTTCAGCAAGTTCTTTCTCTTCCCTGAGCTTCATTCTCCTATTCCATCAAATGTAGGGGAGGGATAGATGACCCTTATGGCTTCCTTTCTTCCTAGATAGTATAAGGAGATAGTTATAGACTTACTAATTCACTAGGGACATTTATCCTACTTAATTATTTTGGGGGAAAACTTTCTCCAACTTGGTTTGAGTAGACCCTCAGACTATAGATCCTTCGGGATTTATCTAGAGTCATATTTGCCGAAGTAACATTTTAAAGGATATTCTAATGTAATTTCTACTTTTTCCTGTTTGTAGTTTGTGTGTGTACTTGAAACAACTGGATTCCAGTTACTTAGGTCACTTGCTTCTGAAATGGTGACCTAAGTAACTGGAATCCATCAAGCTACCCAGGACTAGGATGGCTTTGAGGTTGCATTTTTAAAGCTATAGATTGTTTTACACCCTGAATCACAGAAATTAAAAGTAGCCTGAAGAATCTGTAACACCCCAACTCAACCTCCTCTGGTTGCAGGCAGCCTGTTTGTCTAAATTGTTCTCATACTTGTATTTATGTGCAGATTTTCTGTGTGTTTTTGCTGTGTCCTATTCATGCACATTTGTCCTGTCTCCCTTGACCAGAGACACGGCCATAGGGGTATACTCAGATTAAAAAGGACCTTCAATTCATCTCCTCACTTTACAAATGAGGAAATGGGAGCCAACAGACTGAAGGACTTGTCCAATTCCTATAAGGGAACCCAGAACCAGGGGTGGTACACCCTGCCAATGCTCTCTGCCTCACTTTTGACATGCAGGCAGGGGATGTGTTTTTTCTAAAGCCCTCCCATTTTGCTGTTAGGAAATTGAGACTGACTGGCACTTGCCAAGGTCTAAACTGTCTGTTCATTAGGTAGAGGAACTCATGTGGAGAAGTATAACATCTCTTTAACAGGTGACACCTGATTCAAGCTCTGGTCAGAAATAGATCCTCAGATTTTATTTTCCCACTTTTTCTTACATCTGTCTCACTAAAAGTCCATTGCCACTTTGAACTTAAATGAACCAGCCCATCATTGAGATTTTTTTGGTAAGCAGTGCAGTACAATTCTTAATGTATCCATTTTTATGTTTTATATTTTACAACAGGGCCCCAATTTGTCAAGATTAGAACTATCTCTTCATCTCTCAGTGTTCCTTTCTCCCTGGGACTTCTCTGGTGGTTACAGCAGTAACACAAGCACGGGGCCTCAGCTCCCAGAGTCTCTATGGCCTGGAGCCCTTCAGGCTGCTCAGTCTAGCTGTCACCTAGGTAACCGACACTTGACCAGTGAAGCAGTCTGTCCACAGTGAGAGGAAATAAAAAATGAAACTGCAGTGTTTATTCTTTATGCACTACAAGTTTTTTGAATGTTACTAGATTTTGAAAACCAGTTGTTTCCCCTCTCTATTGGGTTTTGGATTCTGTGCCCAGTGTGTGACCCTAATGTTTCCTGAATTGCATATATCTGTTTTTGCAGTGTTCTTTTATGAAACCTCTGATCTGTTGAATGCAGTTAAGTTTTCATTTCCCAATGATTCCTAGGAGAATTACATTTCATCAAAGTTTTTATGAACAAGTGGTAAAGCAAATATATTCCACAACTTATTTGGTTAGGTTTTGTGGGTGTTCGTGTTTTAAAAAAAATGTCTCTTCCTGTGGGGGTGTTTTTCCGTTTGGTGTGCTCTATTTCCTTAGTAACTGTTGCTCTGTTATGGGAGGGACTTAATGACATTTTTCAAGTGCAATATTGAATTAATTTATTTCCTGGTCTTGTCCATCTTCCCAGTATAAATAGGACGCAGCACGCGCATGTGCGTGTGTGTAGATGACAGGATAATGATAGCATGCTTGCTGTAGAAGGGGCTCTTAATATGTGTCTCAGGATTACTCTGTGACCTTACATTCTGGGTAAGTTGCCTCTTTCTTTATCCTTCCTCTCTTTTCCCCCCTTGATTTTCCTGATAAGTGTATTACCAGCCTTCAAGGCATTTTGGTTTAGGGAACCACCTACTTACCACCTGAGATTCAGAAGTAGCATGGGAAGAACAGTGGTTGTAGGGACAAGAGACCCAGGCATTAGTTCTGACTCTCCTGCATACTAGTTTTGGGCCTAAGTTATTTAACCTCTGTGGAGTTAGAGTTTTCTCTCTGTGGCTTGAGGGGATTTAGAGCAATGACCTCTACAGGCTTTTATGGGATAGGATGTTCTGTGAAGTGTAAGTGCAGTAGGAATCACCACTCATAATCACTGTCTCATCTTTACCAGTGGGTTGGTAGAAACAGCCCTTGCCAGTTCATAGGCTCAGAGTCAGAGCTGCAGAACAGCCTTTTAGTCTGGGAAATGCTGTTTGCCAGTTCACGGTTTGGGGTAGGTTTGTTTTGTAGGTATTTACTGAGCCCCTTCTGTAAGTACCCCACTGAACGCCAACAACCATCATCTGTTTATGCATTCATTCAAGAAACACGTTAACTGAGCGCCTACCAGACACAAGGCAGTATCTTACTTGCTGAGGGGAAATGGAGAGTCAGCCAGTCTCTGTCCTTGTCCTCATGGTGCCTAAATTCTAGTGGGAGAGATGAGCACTAAGCGATCATGGCCCCTGCATGCAGACACGATTATGGCAAGTGCTGGAAGCCTGGTTACCGGGCTCCTAATTTAGCCTGGGGGATGATGGAGGAGGCATTGCTGAGGAGAGTTGTTCGAGCTGAGACTAGAAGGTGAGCAGCAAACCATGAGCAGGAGCCACATGAGAGTGGACGATAGGAAGGACAAGCAGATGAGACACTGTCAGCTTCTCTGCCTTTTTGCAGATTCTTGGTTGGTTACTAAGTTGTTAAAGCGGACCTCTGTTCCCTAGCCTGTCAGGTCATCTGACACTTTCCTACTGAGCATGGCTGGATTTTTGGCCCTGTTCCAGATGGTTGGGTCTCTCACTAAACAGAACAAAGACTTTGGTTTCTGGGGACCCTCTATCTCTTTCTTGTATATTTCTAGAAATTATCTTATCTATGTTGTTAGTGGTTAGAAATAAAACATTTATGCCCTTATAGTTTCATTTTAACTTGAAAACTGCATATAAAGAGACTCATAGTATTTGTAGGAATATGCAAGTTATCCATTAATGAATTAACACAGTTGTGTCCCTCCATGCTTTGCTGGAAACCACACACATCTTGTCCTAAAAATCCTGGCCAAGATCATGCCTGAGACCCCAAAATGAACTTTTACACAACTTGTCACCATACCTATGCTTTAGAATAAGTAAAGTTAAGAAATGATGAGTGTAATAATGACAGTAAAAGAAAAAAAAAGTTCATTGTTTCTTGTTTCTGCTCACATGTGCCTCAGTATTTCCCATAGCCATTTGAAATATGATATAGGATAGCTTGATTTCTTAAAAAGTAAGGCAGCGTACCTTTTGCAGTAAAACAAAATTATGTAAAAGTGAGGTAGCATACCTTTTGCAGTGAAACACAAAACAACAAAAACTTCACCACATTTGAGTTTGTCTCTGAGTCCAAAGAGAGAAAGAGAATAAATAAAGTCTAGCATTTCTGTGCATTGAAAGCATCATAGAAGAGGACAAAGAAAATTAAGTTTTTAGGGCAGGTTGGCTTTTCTTTTTGTCTGGCAATTTCATTTTCTAAAATTGATAACTATAGTATATGTGATTAGTTTACTTTAGAAGTTGGTGCAGGACTTTGAGATGCTGATACTGTGTGTGTGTTGGTCATTTTATATGACTATTTAAATTCAGAGAAAGAAGTTTCTTACATTTTCAAGCACTTTACAACCACCATTTACATAAATGATTTTTAGTTAAAATAAAAATT
The DNA here is from genome assembly GCF_902729225.1 of Pteropus medius. NCBI lineage: Eukaryota > Metazoa > Chordata > Mammalia > Chiroptera > Pteropodidae > Pteropus > Pteropus medius. The sequence goes on from NW_024340849.1 coordinate 50,706,276, forward strand.
TTACCCATTTCTTTTTTTAAAAATTTTTTTATGGTGACATTGGTTAATGAAATCTGGTAAGTTTCAGCTGTACATTTTAACAGTAAGGCGCATATATATATGTGTGTGTGTGTGTGTATATATATATATACACATATATATATATTTTTTTTACATTGTAGGTTCATCTCCCATAGTTAGAGTTCTTTCTGTCACCATATATTTGACCTCTTTTACCCCATCTTCCTCCCGCCTTTCCCCTCCCCCCATTTCTTAAACTTAAGGACTCCTACTGGGCTATGCGTATTAACTGAGATTGTTACTGCAGGAGCATGAAGGCAATAAAACTGAATTTCTCAACATAATTAAAAGTTTTCATTAATACATATATAATCTTCCTTATAGTCAGTCTGTATTAGTGATGTTTTACTTTATTACCTTATTTTCATATTTACAGCAACAAGAGGGTTTTAACAGGAGGTTTCTTTCTGTTATATGCTGTTTTCTCAATTTTTTTTCTTTTCTCTAGTTTGATGGTGTAAAAGAGGAATAAGGTTACATTTTCTAAAAATTGGTTATAAATTGGTTAGGATGAAGTGATAATAATGAAACAAAAGTTCCTTTTCTTCAGTACTGGAGATTCATATTTGGGATTCCATTTTAAAAGTCAGATCTTTTGGGGTTCTGACATTCTTGTTAATGTTGTTTCTTGTATAATATCACAACATTGAAATATCTGAAAATATTTGTAAAATGTTTTTATTATTATGTGATATATATGGAATAGTTTATAGATTAAATTTGCTTTTCCTTCCCACTTTAAAAAAAAATTAATATGGGCCTTTGTTTCTTCCTTAAGAGTCAACTTTAAAATTTTCTCAACCCGAGACATTCCTAGACTGCTGATGGCAGTGGATATGAACCTCACACCACACTTCTAAGACCTTGGGAACAAGCTTGGGAAATGGGCTTTTTCTTTAGGGTGTCTGTGAACTATGAGTAACCTGGGGAAGGACATTTGAACATTGTATGACCTTTGTAGCTGTTCTTAGAGCAGTCTGGAGCAGCGAGCGCTGAGCTGTCTTGTCCTGCTCTCCCTCACTTTCACAGGCACTCAGGAAAAGTTACCGCAGCTGCCCCTTCTCCGAGTACCCACCATGTGGTCGTAAGCATGGATCTGGGTGGCTTTTTCTTTTTTGGCCTCTAGGGGTCTACTAAATTTAATATTCCTGCAAGTCATCAGGAAAGTGATCTCTTTCTTTTTAATTTCAGCAAGGGGAGAGGCGAAGCACAGAGAGCAGCATATCAGATCATACCAAGCTCCATTGGAGCAGCTGAGAGCCGTGGAGGATGATGGCTGCCAAGTGGCTGAGGAGGCCCTCACTCTAAGGTGGGAAAGCAGATCTCAGCAGGACAGCTTCCTCTGCTCCTGGGCTCACCATGGCCTCCACTCTCTGGCCGGACGGCTAACGTGACTGTGTGCCCCAAGTGTGCATGCTGCTGGACTGGGTGCTGTCCCAGGTACCGCCTGCTCTTGGGGAGCAGGGCAGGTGGGCATCAGATGCTACCAAAAGCCAACAGGGCAGAGCAATGGACTCCGACAAGCTAAGATGGAAGTGACCTGAGGCTTTGCCCAGGTGGTTTCCTTTTGCCAGGACACCTTAAGAGTTGGAGCACAGGCTTGTCTTGGGAGCAGTATGCAGGAAGCTGGTTTTCAGGCCACACATGCTTTCACAGGTGAGAATCCTCCATGCTTATATGTCAACTTTATTTCAACTCTTAGTTCATAGGTCATAAAATACCACACAACTGTATAAAATGGATGTACATTTGCATTTATGAACTAAAGGCCATACAGAGTCAAAAGGCTGCGACTGCCATGGTGACTGATTTTCGCAAAATAATAGCATGCTTTCTTTCTCTCTAACTGGAATTTCAAAAAGCACTTGACATTTTATGATTTTGCTTTTGTTGAGTAATAGGGCATACATAATATCCTGCAAGTTGCTGTTCTCTAAAGGGAATCTGTCATTTACAGAGCAAGGTATAGGGGATGTGTTTTTCTTTACAGAGCTGGGAAGACTCTTCAAGTAAATAAAGTTATTGCTGATGAGTAACCTCTCTCTCTCTGTCTTTAGTTTTCTTTCTCAGATTTGTTCATGTACAAGTAGTGGTGGGGTGGCAGCTCTGATGAACTGACCTTGCTGTGAGGATGCTTTCTTTATAAATAAGCTCATGGAGAAGCTTGGCATCACTACTTAACATTGATATGCCCTCTGTCTTCCAGTCTTAACATTTTGCAGGGAACCACTTCGACTGGCTGGTGCCCCAGAACCTTGGCCCAAGACACAGGGACTTTTGAGTTTGGGTTCTTATTCTTTGTCTAATTTCTCTTAACACCCCAAGAAGCCACTTAATTCTTCTGGGCCTCTGGTTACTCATTTATAAAATGAGAGCTGTGAAGTTGAAGAACCTCATGAAATCCAGGGAAAATATTTTTATATAAAAAGAGGGTTTTTTTTTGTTTGTTTTTTTAAAGGAAAAATGGTAGAATAATCACAAGACGTGAGCGTGTTCTCTGGTCTAATAGTTTATAGCTTTTCAAGTTTTGTGGAGAGAGTAGGTCAGGTTGTTGGAGTGCCTGGAGAGAGGTTGTGTCTTAGGTTTGGGAGCCATTCAGACTTGGATTAAACTCTGCTTTCTCCACTGACTAGAGTTCTGCACCTGGACAGGCATTGAATTCCTTTTCTTTTCCCTTTGCTAATTCATAAATGAACATGGTCACGTGCAGCTCTCATGATGCTGCTCTGAAGAAAAATGAGACAGCATAAGTGAGATGCAGAACACAGATCTTGATGCTTTCCAGACCTCAGCTGTGGAGCCAGGTTGGCTGGCCCAGCCCTGTTGCTCCTTGTGTTTAGACCTTTGAGCGAACTTCTTAGGCCACTGAGCATCTGCATCTCTAACATGGGAACCTCTATCCTGGTGGCAGTGCTGGGGAAAGTCCTCCTCGAGTGGTCCTGGCCCACTGGAAATGAGTGAAACAGCTATCAAAATGTAGATTTGGAAGAACACATGAAATGAGCTTTCTGAACTATCTTCAGACTTCCAGACTGGCTGGCTCAAAACCACGCCCTTCTGTCCTCTCTTAATGGGTATACTTCAGCTGTTTCAGTCACATGAGCTGCTCCTTCATGGAACATCACCTTGCCTTCCAGACAGAGGATGACATGCAGGGCTGTGACATGAGGCACTTCTGTGAAGTGGCCAGGTGCACTGCCCTTCACTCTCTTTTTCCCCTCCCCCATTTTCCAGGAGACATCTTGGAGGAGAGGCATCTAGGAGGTGCATGGAAAGAAGCTCTTAGAAGCAGTTCCGAGAGAAACAGACAACAAGAAAAGAGAAGGAAGGGAGGATGGGACAAAAGAAGCCAGAGGAAGAGTGGCACACAGTTCAATATGTAGACTAGCTTAGAGGTGGATTTCTGGGCACTGTCTCCTCACTCTCTTGAGCCTGGTACTAGGCTGTTGTGGCTCATACGTGGTAGTTGTGTCCAATCCTCACCATGCATTGTGGTGCTCTGCAGCTCCTTGAGGGAAAGAAATCTTTTACCCCATCAGGATCCCAGGCCTGTCCAAGTCTAGGGCTTTGAGACAGTAAGCTCTGAATAATGGAAATCCCTAGGTCCTGCCTGGAGAATTCTTAGTAGTTAGGACAGTGCCTGGCATGCTAATTAAAGCCCAAGTGAATGGCAGCTGTTATGACTATCACTACTCTGGTGTGGCCAGTGCACAGGGCTGTGAGTCAGCTCCCCATACATAAACTTGCTCTCAGCCACTCTCTTGAAGCTCCTCCCCAGATCATATTTTCTTATTCTCCTTTAACTCATAGTTTTCCTAAGTGTTTATTTACAAATTTGGCTTCCCGCCAGTTGTATTAGCCTACTGAGATAATAATTATACTAGTAGTAAATTAATTTACTAGTAGTAAATTAATAACCATGGCCAATATTTTAGAGAACTTACTACATGCTTTACCTGTGTTATCTCTCAGTCTTTACAACAACTCCGATGCCACTGATAGTGTGCCAGTGTTGTGGTGTGAGCGCAGGAGTTGGATAAAGCTAGTGGCCTTCCCAGATCTTCTAGCACTGTGTGTGACCTCAGCTGTACATGGGCGTCAGTCACCTGGGGAGCCTTACTGCTGCCTGATTCTCACTCGTAGAGATTGGGATTTAATTAGTCTCTACATCACCTAGCCCTTCTAAATCAGGACCTTCATCCTAACAAGATCCCTAGGTCCTCAGTGAACATGAAAGGCTGGGAAGTACTGAGAGCCAGCACTGTACTGATAGTGGTGTTTACAGGTTGAGAGAGTCAGTTCTTGAGAAAAGGAACTGACTTGTTCTATTCTTTCAACAGGGATGATTGATTTTACTAATCTGCTCATTCTTAAGGAGACTGTCAAGCGTTGAATGTTAGTTATCAGAGCTGGGCATAGTACCTGTAATATCTATGGGACAATGGTTTTAGCTTCCTGATATCTATAGGAAATAACCAGCGGTAAAATAAAAGAAATATACATACATGGCCTTCTCTGGAGGTGGGTCCTGTGGACTTGGCTCATCATTTTTATTCTTTGCCTGTTCTTCTCATCTTCTTTGCCCATGTAGTTGGTAAAAGTTACTTATGTTATAGAATGAAAGAACTGATCCTCTGGCTTTGCCCAAACAGCTGGGTAAAGGTGTAGTCTTGGATAGAGGTGAGGCTGGTGCCTACCCCCTTAGTTGGTTTGCTGTTTGTATATTTTTTGACTGTAGTCTTCTTATCCCAGGGCAACTAAAGTTGCCAACATCTTAGTTTTGGGAATTGAAGATGCACTGATTTTGTTGATTCTCTATGCTAATGGAAAGGAGCCTTTCTTAAGATATCTTAAATGGTGAAGGGGTTAAGGCATTTTCCTTGGCTTTAAATCTTGTTTTAGGGCAAGACAAAAGTCACTCACTATACAGTTAACCATCCCTCTACCTAAGAAAATTTGTCAGTAGATATTTTATGTTTTAGTTCTCATGGTTTTGGGGTGGGGCAGAGCTCAAGATTCTCATTTCATAAAAGGGCTGCCACCTGGCTGGGAAGGAAGCCTGGGAGACCTGTGTGAAGCTGTGTTTGCATGGTAATCCCACCGCTTGTTTAGAGTGCGTGAAATTACTGTTACAGGTAGTGGGAGCTTGGAAGGCCCCATTCCCCATGACACTGCGGCCCACCTATGTAGCTCGAAGTCCCCTCTTATGTCTTGCTTCCTGTGTGAATGTAGGTATACCCACATGGATACATATTGCAAATTCAACTTCCAAATTATGATTTTCTTAGGCTAATCGTTGCATAAAGGAATTTATACATTGTTTTTAATTTTCTCAAAGCATGTAATTTAGATATGATTTTAATCATTTATATATTACTTTATAACAAAAAAACTTATTTTTCCTTTTCTAAGTAATACCTTCTCATTATAAGAAAATTTGGAAAACACAGAAAAGTCTAAAGAAGAAAAATAATTACCCATACATAGTGTTGCCATATGAAGCTTTCCACGTTAACATTTTGGCTTGCATCCTTTCAATATTTTTCCTGTGTAAATTTCTTCTTACAGAACTGTGTTCATAATATATATTCAATTTTATAACCTGATCATCCCCTTTTAACATTATATTATGAGCATTCTTTACAAATATGATTTAAAAGCGCTTCATAATATTCTTTATGTATGTGCATTTGAATTTTATTGCAGTTTTTGACAGTTTATAGCCTTTTAAATAATGCTTTGATGAACACCCTTGTGCAAAATACTCTTCTGTATTTTGGGTTATTTCTTTAGGATAAAATCCCAGAAGCAGAATTATTAGGTCCAAAGATGTGAACTTTATTAAGGTTTATGGTTGAATTTCCAAAGGGATTGGTTAATCTTAGCTTTTGAAACTGTACTGAGCTCAGTTTCTTCCATTTGCTTTGTTCGCCATTGCAGCCACCTGTCCCTGTCATTTAGCTGTGAGATGGAGCCACCCTGCCTGCACTATGGAGTGTCGTGAGATTAATCTATATTTGTAGAGCTCTTTGCAGCACACTGCTATGAAGGCTGCCTGCATGCCAGTTATGACAATGCTGATATTTCATTTGGGCAAAGGAAAACTCAAGCATACTAAATTTACTATTTTTGTTCTTTTAGGTAATGATTTAACTGGGTAGACTTCAGCAAGATAAGACTCTTGTACAAATAAACCTCTGGTACCTCTGGACAGATAGAAATGAGAATCTATCCAGGATGGGTCAGTCAGCCCTTCTATTGAAATGTCCTACAAGTAACAGAGATTTTGTCTGAGGTTTACTATATTTTCAGTGACTTGGAAAGCACCCTGCCTGGGTTATCAATATGTACATCCTTAAAGAAGATGCTGGCTTGAGATTCTGCCTCCTCCCCACCCCCAATGCCACCCTTGGATAAAAGTTTCGCACAATTTTCTTAGGCTCTTTGAATCATTTTATTCAATGTTAGAAAAAACATCTATTCTTCTATAACTAGGTAAACGAACCAAATTCCTATAGAATTTACAAGTCTTTCTTGAGAAAAGGATAATCAGATCTAGTTGTTAAATAAATTAAGGTTATTTTACTCATAAAGGAGAAGGATGAGAATTGATTTAATAGTCTTCAGGTATATGAAAGAGAGTTATTTTACAGATTATGCCGACCAGGTTTTCTCAGCCACTAATGACCAAAAAGGATCACTTAAATTGAGTTGTTGAGATGCTTGCTCTTCTCCTATGGAATTCTGTTAGAACGCTGCATGGGGTGTATATGCCCTACCTGGAGGTGTGACTGGAGCTGCACTGTTCCCAGGATTCTGAACAGCCTCAAAGGATTCCAAGCCACCCCCTTGCCACCACCCAGACCTTCAGCTTATTACTCTTTCTTTCAAAGTCACGACCACATGATGATCCATGGGTGACCTTAGCCCACACTTTTCAAAGCTGCCTGGAGGACACTTGTTTTAGGAGATAGAGCTGTTTCTCAATAAAAGGTGTGGGGGTGGATTTATGGCCAAATTCTGGATGAAGAAACTTAAGTTTTTTTTTTTTTTTTTTTTTTTACTGTGAAACTTTTCAGAGTTTTATATGAGACTGTACACTGTGAAGGTCCCAAGTAGGCAGATGGTTGACAGCATTTCCCAAATGACAAGACTCTGAAGTCTTTTTAGAAAGAAAAACAAGGAGGCACAGCTCCCCATGGCACATGCTGCCGGTCTGTGATAGTGACCTCCTTCTCTCTGCAATTGAGGTGTCCCTTTTCTGCCTGTGCTGGTGCAACAGTCCCCCTAATGGGGCGGCTTTTACTGAGTTCATGGTTACAGAGTTCTTGCCAGACATATGTACAGTGCTGCAGCTGAAAAGAATGTAATGAGGCAATCTGTCTTTCTGCCTCTATTTTCTCCCCTCTCTAGCCAATATTTCTTTAAATGCAGCCTTTAATTATTCCTTCTCTTGCCCCAAACTTTCTGTGATTTATTCTTGCTTCCTAAAAAGAGTCTAGACTCCTCAGCCTGGAGTTCATAACTGATCTCTCTCCCTGGAGCTCACACTCTAGATGTAGATGAGCTATACTGTTAACTGGTACAGAATAGATGCATCACGTGCTGTCATGGGGCTGGGGGCACAGTCTAAATAGACTGAGGACTTTTTCACAGACCCCCAGCCTCTATGCTCTTAGACATCCCAACACATGGCTTCCTCTTTTCTTCATTTATATTCCATTGACATGGTTTCTGCCTCCACATTCAGCCACTCTACCTGCTTGTGCTCATAGACAGCCCTAGGGTGATGGTTTCTTCTCTGGAGGCCTTGGGGGCAGTGATCCCAGGCAATCATTACAGGTCACCAGTGTGTACCTCTTTGGGCCTAAGATGGAGTCACAAGTCTCCATCTACTTATTTCAGGATACTATGTTCAAGTATGAAATCCAGAAAAGGGATGTAGAAATAAACATGTTTTAACCCCTGGGTGGATATTTTATGGTTCTATTACAAAAATTTGACCAACAAGAATGAATATGGTAACATGGACGTTTTTTTCTTTCAACTGACTTCGATATTTTGGAATATATCCAGAACAGTGTAAGGAAGATTTTCCTTGGGTCCAGATGGAGGATGACAATGTGTGTTCCTACATACCTGCAGGCAAGTGTATAGGCTTGGGGTTCCTTTGTATGGGGAGTAAAATGAGAAACCATGCTAGTCTTATCATCTAAGCTTATTTTTTTTCTTTTTTTGATAAAATTTCAGAAAATTAAGGGTGTTTTCCTTGCCCTTTTGGAATGATGCTATCATTGATCTCAGATATGATATTTCACAGAGCTGACATAAGGAATGAAGATTAATTGTCTGCTATGCCAGGTGTTTTCACATATGCAGTCTCATTCGATCCTTGTGACAGCCCTGGGAGGTGTGCATATTATCCCGGGTTTATTGATAAGGGAACAACACAGGCCCAGGGAGGGCCTGCTTCAGGCCACATTGATGAGCAGGCCACAGTGCCAGAGCTGAAACACAGGTCTGTGTGTGATGGAGCTGGATTCCGATGTCTTCCACTCTGCTGCCTCAGCTTTCTCTGAGCCTGTGGGAGAGCAGAGAAAAATAGGCTATTTCCCTCAGAATCCAGTGCAGGGCGAGAGGGCCATATGGAGAGAGAGACAGGAAGCTGAAGCTCCAAACTGAACTTGTATATTAAGCATTTGTCAGATAGTGACGTCTGTGTTCTAACTTGGAAGATACAGACTTTTACATGTCTGACTTTTAACATAGCTTCTCTAGTTTTTATGTTATTCTGCTTTTAGAATGCTTAGAAGTGAAAGCAAGAATTAACTGTGGTGGTGATGGTCGCTTAGCCATGTACATGTACTTAATGGCACAAAATGGTAAACTTTATATTATGTATATTTTATCACAATAAAAATGAAAAATTATTATTTTTAATAATTAATTAAAATATTATTATATAAATTATTTTTATAATAAAATGTTATTATAAAAAAAAGAACCAATACTGTTGACCTCATCAGAAGACCCCAGATTTGAGCATGGGTCTTGGTAGAGAGAAGAAGGGACAGAAAGACATGTTGGAAAGTGTGTGTGAGGAACAGGGTCTCGTTTGGCTTAAGGACAGGTTTGGACTAAGGTGGTCTGCACCCACAGTTGGACATGCTGGTGAACTGGTACTCCATTAATATTGATTTGGTGCTCATTGGGAGGAGAGGCAGAGTTTGTGTAGGCTGCTGGCTCTAAATACAAAGATCTCACTCAACAAAGCAGAGCCCCCGCAGGTAAGCAGCCCCTTTTCCTAGAAGGCTGTTTAACAACCATCTGTTAATACTTAAGACTCACTTCCTGTATGGAGCACTGATTGTAACATTGTTTCCAACCTCATACAGTATGCTAATGCACAGAGACATGATAAATGCAGTTTCCCGAAACTCTCAGTATTTGTAAAGATGTTTTGGGGCCCCAGTATTTGTTGGTGCTTGGTGTCAGTATAGATTGGCATCCTGGGTGACTTCTTGGCTGGCATGCCCCAGAATCTGGTTCCTTAGGTAGGGGTAGTGGTGAAGTTGGAGACATTAAAAATGTGAAGAAATACTGAAAGGCTACTTCTGTGGGAAGCACAGGGATTGGGGCTAGAACCTCACAATCTCTTGGGGTCTCCTTTTGTCACTGTAGGTTCTGTTGAGACTTGGGCCAATACATGGCCTCCGAAGCTATTGTGTGTGATCTAGAAAGAAGAGAGGAGATTCACAAAAGAGAAGGTACCTGTGTAAGTGGTAACTCTGCTGTGACCACTCAAGAATATCCAGCGTGACCAGGGGCAGGAGACAGCATTCCAGAAACAGATAAAAGGCAGCTGTTACTCAAAAAACGTGTTGGTACAGCAGCACCCTTTCCTGTTTCTGATTTAGGACACCCTGCCCCTCTTGCCTCATTTATCTCCTTGTGTAATATTGTTTGAGTTCCTTCTTGTCTTCACCTCTGCCTCACACCAACCTCTGGCAGCTGGTGATGTGTATCTTTTTCTGAGTCCCTTGTCTTGATCTTTGGCCTGAGACTCTTAGACTCAATTTCCTTGCTTATGCTTCTAATCTAGCTGCTCTGTGTACCTGGCTCCATCTGTTGCCTACATCTTCCTGTCATAGATCACTTTGTGGAGATAGTTCTCTGATAGCCTATTCTTAGGCCGATTACTTGTACCAGGGATTACCGTTTCTGAGGCAGAAATGTGTGAACCACACGGGTCCTACTCACTCTGCTCACCATTCATGCTGTGAGTTGCCTTTGCCACTGAAGCTATCAGCCCCTTTTCCTGTTTATTAAACATCCAGCCTTGACCTTCACTGATTACCTTCTGCTGTTGTCCAGTCTTGATGAAGTATGCCATGAATATGTGTATGTGGTGCCTTATTCCTACCTCCTCAGGGTAAGAATTATGGAGAGAGGATAAATGATAGTAATTGGGTATCACTATGTGCCAAGCCATATTCTAGGCAACTTTCTGTATAGAAGCACTTGACATATGTAATCTTATTCAAGCCTCAAAGCAATTCTATGAAATAGATGCTATTATGAAGCCCTTTTGACAGATGAGGAAACTGAGGCATAAGGTTAAATCGAAGTCACACCCTTGGTAAGATGAGTAGCTGAGATTAGAACCTGCAACCTCTGGAGTCAGCACAAATGACTGGACTGTGCCTTGAATGTGGTCAAGGCCAGGCTTTGTCAGTATTTCCCTTCCAGCTTATCAGTGTCTATAGAGACCTATGATCCAAATGCTGCTCTCAGAGAGATTGTTTAGTTCTTGGAGAAATGCATATTACAGTTGTGTAGCTAAGAAAAAATGGCCTGTAAGG
>NW_024340849.1:50717208-50826889 GCF_902729225.1 Pteropus medius
ACTGTACACTGTGAAGGTCCCAAGTAGGCAGATGGTTGACAGCATTTCCCAAATGACAAGACTCTGAAGTCTTTTTAGAAAGAAAAACAAGGAGGCACAGCTCCCCATGGCACATGCTGCCGGTCTGTGATAGTGACCTCCTTCTCTCTGCAATTGAGGTGTCCCTTTTCTGCCTGTGCTGGTGCAACAGTCCCCCTAATGGGGCGGCTTTTACTGAGTTCATGGTTACAGAGTTCTTGCCAGACATATGTACAGTGCTGCAGCTGAAAAGAATGTAATGAGGCAATCTGTCTTTCTGCCTCTATTTTCTCCCCTCTCTAGCCAATATTTCTTTAAATGCAGCCTTTAATTATTCCTTCTCTTGCCCCAAACTTTCTGTGATTTATTCTTGCTTCCTAAAAAGAGTCTAGACTCCTCAGCCTGGAGTTCATAACTGATCTCTCTCCCTGGAGCTCACACTCTAGATGTAGATGAGCTATACTGTTAACTGGTACAGAATAGATGCATCACGTGCTGTCATGGGGCTGGGGGCACAGTCTAAATAGACTGAGGACTTTTTCACAGACCCCCAGCCTCTATGCTCTTAGACATCCCAACACATGGCTTCCTCTTTTCTTCATTTATATTCCATTGACATGGTTTCTGCCTCCACATTCAGCCACTCTACCTGCTTGTGCTCATAGACAGCCCTAGGGTGATGGTTTCTTCTCTGGAGGCCTTGGGGGCAGTGATCCCAGGCAATCATTACAGGTCACCAGTGTGTACCTCTTTGGGCCTAAGATGGAGTCACAAGTCTCCATCTACTTATTTCAGGATACTATGTTCAAGTATGAAAATCCAGAAAAGGGATGTAGAAATAAACATGTTTTAACCCCTGGGTGGATATTTTATGGTTCTATTACAAAAATTTGACCAACAAGAATGAATATGGTAACATGGACGTTTTTTTCTTTCAACTGACTTCGATATTTTGGAATATATCCAGAACAGTGTAAGGAAGATTTTCCTTGGGTCCAGATGGAGGATGACAATGTGTGTTCCTACATACCTGCAGGCAAGTGTATAGGCTTGGGGTTCCTTTGTATGGGGAGTAAAATGAGAAACCATGCTAGTCTTATCATCTAAGCTTATTTTTTTTCTTTTTTTGATAAAATTTCAGAAAATTAAGGGTGTTTTCCTTGCCCTTTTGGAATGATGCTATCATTGATCTCAGATATGATATTTCACAGAGCTGACATAAGGAATGAAGATTAATTGTCTGCTATGCCAGGTGTTTTCACATATGCAGTCTCATTCGATCCTTGTGACAGCCCTGGGAGGTGTGCATATTATCCCGGGTTTATTGATAAGGGAACAACACAGGCCCAGGGAGGGCCTGCTTCAGGCCACATTGATGAGCAGGCCACAGTGCCAGAGCTGAAACACAGGTCTGTGTGTGATGGAGCTGGATTCCGATGTCTTCCACTCTGCTGCCTCAGCTTTCTCTGAGCCTGTGGGAGAGCAGAGAAAAATAGGCTATTTCCCTCAGAATCCAGTGCAGGGCGAGAGGGCCATATGGAGAGAGAGACAGGAAGCTGAAGCTCCAAACTGAACTTGTATATTAAGCATTTGTCAGATAGTGACGTCTGTGTTCTAACTTGGAAGATACAGACTTTTACATGTCTGACTTTTAACATAGCTTCTCTAGTTTTTATGTTATTCTGCTTTTAGAATGCTTAGAAGTGAAAGCAAGAATTAACTGTGGTGGTGATGGTCGCTTAGCCATGTACATGTACTTAATGGCACAAAATGGTAAACTTTATATTATGTATATTTTATCACAATAAAAATGAAAAATTATTATTTTTAATAATTAATTAAAATATTATTATATAAATTATTTTTATAATAAAATGTTATTATAAAAAAAAGAACCAATACTGTTGACCTCATCAGAAGACCCCAGATTTGAGCATGGGTCTTGGTAGAGAGAAGAAGGGACAGAAAGACATGTTGGAAAGTGTGTGTGAGGAACAGGGTCTCGTTTGGCTTAAGGACAGGTTTGGACTAAGGTGGTCTGCACCCACAGTTGGACATGCTGGTGAACTGGTACTCCATTAATATTGATTTGGTGCTCATTGGGAGGAGAGGCAGAGTTTGTGTAGGCTGCTGGCTCTAAATACAAAGATCTCACTCAACAAAGCAGAGCCCCCGCAGGTAAGCAGCCCCTTTTCCTAGAAGGCTGTTTAACAACCATCTGTTAATACTTAAGACTCACTTCCTGTATGGAGCACTGATTGTAACATTGTTTCCAACCTCATACAGTATGCTAATGCACAGAGACATGATAAATGCAGTTTCCCGAAACTCTCAGTATTTGTAAAGATGTTTTGGGGCCCCAGTATTTGTTGGTGCTTGGTGTCAGTATAGATTGGCATCCTGGGTGACTTCTTGGCTGGCATGCCCCAGAATCTGGTTCCTTAGGTAGGGGTAGTGGTGAAGTTGGAGACATTAAAAATGTGAAGAAATACTGAAAGGCTACTTCTGTGGGAAGCACAGGGATTGGGGCTAGAACCTCACAATCTCTTGGGGTCTCCTTTTGTCACTGTAGGTTCTGTTGAGACTTGGGCCAATACATGGCCTCCGAAGCTATTGTGTGTGATCTAGAAAGAAGAGAGGAGATTCACAAAAGAGAAGGTACCTGTGTAAGTGGTAACTCTGCTGTGACCACTCAAGAATATCCAGCGTGACCAGGGGCAGGAGACAGCATTCCAGAAACAGATAAAAGGCAGCTGTTACTCAAAAAACGTGTTGGTACAGCAGCACCCTTTCCTGTTTCTGATTTAGGACACCCTGCCCCTCTTGCCTCATTTATCTCCTTGTGTAATATTGTTTGAGTTCCTTCTTGTCTTCACCTCTGCCTCACACCAACCTCTGGCAGCTGGTGATGTGTATCTTTTTCTGAGTCCCTTGTCTTGATCTTTGGCCTGAGACTCTTAGACTCAATTTCCTTGCTTATGCTTCTAATCTAGCTGCTCTGTGTACCTGGCTCCATCTGTTGCCTACATCTTCCTGTCATAGATCACTTTGTGGAGATAGTTCTCTGATAGCCTATTCTTAGGCCGATTACTTGTACCAGGGATTACCGTTTCTGAGGCAGAAATGTGTGAACCACACGGGTCCTACTCACTCTGCTCACCATTCATGCTGTGAGTTGCCTTTGCCACTGAAGCTATCAGCCCCTTTTCCTGTTTATTAAACATCCAGCCTTGACCTTCACTGATTACCTTCTGCTGTTGTCCAGTCTTGATGAAGTATGCCATGAATATGTGTATGTGGTGCCTTATTCCTACCTCCTCAGGGTAAGAATTATGGAGAGAGGATAAATGATAGTAATTGGGTATCACTATGTGCCAAGCCATATTCTAGGCAACTTTCTGTATAGAAGCACTTGACATATGTAATCTTATTCAAGCCTCAAAGCAATTCTATGAAATAGATGCTATTATGAAGCCCTTTTGACAGATGAGGAAACTGAGGCATAAGGTTAAATCGAAGTCACACCCTTGGTAAGATGAGTAGCTGAGATTAGAACCTGCAACCTCTGGAGTCAGCACAAATGACTGGACTGTGCCTTGAATGTGGTCAAGGCCAGGCTTTGTCAGTATTTCCCTTCCAGCTTATCAGTGTCTATAGAGACCTATGATCCAAATGCTGCTCTCAGAGAGATTGTTTAGTTCTTGGAGAAATGCATATTACAGTTGTGTAGCTAAGAAAAAATGGCCTGTAAGGACATTTTTTTAAAACATAAAAATGACAGAATCACACCTGTGTACAAACAGTGGTTTCCAATCTGTAGATTTTTAGCCCTGTTTATCTTCTTTAATTTTGGGCTCAGACCACCCAGGCGTGTATCTTACCATTGCAATGGTCTGAATTTTGGGATGTTTGGAAGTAAGCAGGTGTGGAAGCACTAGAGTGCCTTTGTTTCTTCCTGTGCGGTGTTGTGTTGTATGCAGCCCAGTGCAGCACGTGTTGTTCAATGATCTAGTTGGTGTATTTTCAGTTCAAACCTTGTTTCTCACAAAGTCTTTTTTTTCTCTCTAAAAAACATCAAGTGAACAATAAGAAAAATTCCAGTTATTTGGATATATTTGCTGATACTTTAGAATGGAAGAAAGATTTGCCTGCCCCATGCCTCTGGTTTGTTTCTGTCTCATGGTACCCCATTCAATGCGTGGACATTGGGTGGCAGCTCATAGCACAAGGAAGAGGTTCTTTCGGACCTGGAGCATGAAGATTTAAGTTCCATTCTAGAAAGCGCTCTCATGAACATACAGCAGACCATCCTTCATAGGGCCATTTCTTTGTGCCCCGGACACAAGGATAGAAGAGGGTAGACTGGAGCTCACAAGGTATAGGTTTTGATCTAAGCCCTGCCATTTGTCAGGGATGGGATCTGGAGAAGTTACTTAATCTGGATTTCAATTTTCTTTTTCCTTGTGAAATTGGAGTTATGATCTCAACTCTGTATAGCCGTGATAGCTAAAGAGAAAGCCTAGGTTACAGCGCTGGACAAAGCTACCAGTTTCCCTCCATGGCATTCCTGGAATGCTAGAAAGACCTGGGAGCTGTGTTGTGAAGTCTCTCAGAGTCCACCAAGGCCTTGATGTGAAGACAGGACTCAGAGACAGCTTGTCCAAGGTGAGACTTCTATAGCTGAGCCCAGGCCTCTGTTGTATCTGCCTTTAGTTTTTATTTCATGTGTCTGTGGCACATTCACAGAAGGTGGATGTGATGGGGATGCAAATTACAACTTACACCTAGCCAAGCAGCTGTATATGAACACTGCTAATGCTGTTTTGGTGGTTTAGGTGCTGGACTATAAGCCAGACAGGGAAGGAGGGATTATGGTTGGATTCGATAGTTAATTCTGTCTCCATTCTACCCTTCTATGGGTTGGTGATGTGTGAAGTCAGAGTATAGGACCTAATATACATTCCACACATCTACTGATTCTTTATCTAGTTTTGAGCAACTTTCTTGTTCCTTTTTTTTTTTTTGGTGGGGGGAGCAGTTAATTTGGTCAAAACTGTTTTCTAATGCTAAATATTAATATGTTGCTCTAAGATATTAGTCTAACCCAAGGGAAAAATACTGGGAAAATTCATTGTCATTGCTGTTTGTTCTCTCTCTTATGGTCCCGGAGGGCTATCCTACTGGAGCCCTCGCTCCCTTGGGATTGTGCCCCTTTTCTCTCTCTCCATTTTCTGTCACTTGCTAATGCTGTTGTCTTTTCTCTCAAGAATCTGTCCTCTTGGAAAGTGACCCGAGTGATGAGGGCACATTGGAACAGTGGACACGCAAGCACTGGGTCTTGCCAGTTCTACTGGGGAGCTATGCATCTTCATGAATGTTTTATTTCTCTAAAACCATCCTCATCTGTAAGATGGGAAATGTATAAATGCCTACTTTCCCAGGTGGTGAGACAGGGCCATGTTTTTTGAAAGCATATGTGAAAAGTACTATGTAAATTTCAAAATATTACACAAGAGTTAGTAAATCTAATAATGATGTTTAGATGACCGAGAGCCCTTCTCAGCTTTTAAAAATGCCCCAGTTTGGATGATCAATTATATATATGATCACTGTACTTACGGCTGATGTCCTGACTAAAGGAGTGACTCTTTTCTGGCTCTTAATAGTGACAGGAATCCTTCCCTGGAAGGTCTTCACTCTGCACTGTCTCTTCAACAGCTGTGTGTAAAGATGGCTTTCTTGGCGATAGAGGTTTTCTAGTCAGCGCAACATTTGTAATTGGAAGATAAACTCTGCAGCAATATGGTATGGTGGAAGGGGCGCTAACCCCATGATTGGATCAGTCCTGGCTCCGCAGCATCTAGCTGTGTGGCAGTGAGAGTAGATGTCCCCCTCTGTATCTCAGGTGGCTAGTACCTCCCTCATGAGTTTGTTGTGTTTAACGTGGTCTGTCAAAGTTCTCAGCCAACTGCCTTGCACCAACTCTGAACAAACAAGTGAATGTTAACTGAAATTAAAGTTTATTTTTTTAATTTAAGATTTATAAACAAAGGTACCCACTAAATAAGTATGTTGTTTTTACTGCTGACTGAACTACTGAATTGGGTGCCTGGTCATGAGGACAGGGAAAAGATAGCCGAGGCAGAAGCTTCAAACAATCTTTATTGATGAATAATAGAAACTCATCAAAAAAAATTTTTTTTTTTTAATCAGTAGAGGCCTTTATGTCCAACTGCACCACAGGTGAATACCTTATCTTTTAGCCTTCATCGAAACACCCTTAGTAGTGGTGTTTACTTGTTGTCCATCTGTTGTTAATCACTTACTCTTGGCCAGGGAGGGAGGAGCAGTAAAGATAAATTTGGCATATCTCCTAACCTTAGTGTCCTGTTTTATTGGAAGAGATAACTAACACTTGTGGACAGAATAGCTACACCATGAAGTAGAAAGTTCCGAGTGCTAAGGAATGCACTTATGATGTGCTCTGGGGGTTCCTAGGAGGCAGGCTCATGGGGCAGCTTAAGAAGAGTGAGCTGAGCCCTTCCAGGCAGAAGAGAAGGAAGGAAATTGAGGCAGTAGCAGTGCAGGCACAAGTGGTGCTGTGACTAGGAGTTTGTGGTGGTGGATGGACAGTCAGGGTAAGGACTTGGCATTTATTTGGAGGTGAGTGAAGAGCCTTTGAAGATTTCAAGCCACAGGATGACTTTATCAGAGCTGCTGTGGCAGAAGTGTTTGTGAGAGAGTGAAGGCAATGAGGCCAGACAGAAGGAAGTTCATGCTTGGTCGTAGATTATGCTCAGCTCGGGCATGTGTTTTTCCTCCTTTGTCTTCTCCCATGATGTTCCTGGGCAAGGCTCACCAGCTTTTTGTCTGTTTATCTCAAAGGCACACACTCTTCATTTCGAGCATAAAGAACATATTCCCTAATGCTCAGAGCCAGAAGTATGGCAGAGAGATTTATAAACACTTGTCAACACTGAAAGAGTAGAAAGAGTGTTGTATTGATTAAAACAAACAAAAAACAAGAATTAAGATATCTATCTCATAAATGTAGATTTTCCTCCAAAATAGAATAACCTACAGATAATAAGTGGCATAATTTTAGCTGATGCAGTTATTTTTTTTGCCAAAGATCTCATTGTTTTAAAAGCCATTGTATGCTTTTTATCTGATTGTAGAATTCAGGCCACTGTGAGATGACAGACAACTTTGTGAGATTCACTCAGCTTGATGTTTTGGAAGAGAGAATAAGAATGACCAAAATCAAGCTGTGACTGATATCCACATCTTTTTCTTGGGGTTACGGGGAGCAGTCTTTGTACATCTTCTATAAAAAGAAAATGACTGCCAAATGAAGTTATCGAATTATTAGAGACTCTCAGCAGAGGATTTACATATTGAAGAATTAAGTGTCATCACCTTGTTTCATTTATGTTAAAAACTGCACCTAAAAATGACTCCTGTATAAACCTCTGGTAATGAGGCTATCCCACTAAGTGAAGACCAGATTAATCTATTCCATTCATAGTATTTGTTGAGCTTGTAGTGTGTGCTGGGCACTGTGTAAGATGAATCTCTAGGGGGCATAAAGCCTGAGAGGGGACCCAGACAAAGAAGTAAACAATTTTCTTGTCTGTGACCATTTCTAGGCCACTATAGGCTTAAGTAGTAGAATTACTTGCACTGGCTCAGGGCCATTAGGGAGGGGCTTTCTATAAGAAATGACTTGGAGAGCAGAAGTAGGGCTTGGCCAAATAAATGAGTAGGCAGAGTGGGCGGGGGAGTCCTGGGAAGAGGCACCATCAAGACCAACAGCCCAGAGGTGAGTAGGAAGAGCCTGCGTGGTGGCTCCATTCAGCCAGAGCTTAGAGTTTGCTTTGGGTGGGGGCGGAGGTGGCAGTGGAGGTTGACAGGTGTATGGACGAGCAGAGCCCAGACAGTGGCAGTGGCTGTGGGAAGAAGAGATGTGAACTGAGAGGAGTTTCAGAGATAGGTTCTGTTGAATGATGATGAACTGAAAGTAGGGTGTGAGACAGAGGAAGAATCAAAGCTGATGCTATGATGTTCCAGCTGAGGCACCTGGAAGGGATGGGTGGTCTGCTGAACCAGATAACACAGGAGGAGGAGGAGATGTTGTGGGAAAGACTTCGAGTTTAGTCTTGTATATATTGAATTTGAAGTGCTTTGGGACATTATGATGGAAATGTTGGGCATGCTGTTGGAAATGAACCTGCATAATCCAACTTTAATCAGGGCTGGACATGGGGATTTGGGAATCGGCAATGTAGCTTATAGCACTGTAGTACTGCAATAATTTACCTAAGATTTTTGGGGAAAGGAGCCCGTTTCACAACCCTCTTTCTCTGTACACACTGATGCTGCCTCTCTACCCCAGAGCCCCCCTTCCTGTCCTGTTCCGCTCTGAGTCCCCCACCTCCTGTATCTGCTGGGAAAAGCCAAACTGCTGCCCTCCCTCAAAAATATTGCTGTGGCTGAGCTGTTCTTGCAGAGGATGAGGTCATTGCTGTCTGAGTCCTGCAATAATGCTAACGCAAGACTGCAGGTTGCCGGCTTTACTGAAGGCTACAGATAGCCAGCAGGAGCTATAGGATAGGAGAAAAGCTTTTCAATGGACACTTAAAATATTAAATAAGACAATTTATAAAATTTGAAAGAAAAGAAGAAGTTATATTCTTCACAGATGATAACTGTCAAGGGGACAGCTGACTCCTGCCTTTTCTTTCCTCTCTAGAGGTTGTCTCTGTCTCTACCTCTTCAGAAAGAGAGTCCCTTCCTTCACGGAGCCCTTTCCTGTAACTCTGTGTCTTCCTTCCTTCTAGGAAAACCACATTTCCTGTTCACATGTCTTACCCTGGCATCTACCCTCTTCCCTCACAGAGTAGGCTGCAGATCGCATGCACCCTACCATTACATGTAACATTGCTGCCTGGTTGATGGTGGATGGTGCCTCAGAGTGGTTTTCTTTAATGTCTCTGGGCCAGTGTGTAAGTTGAAGCTGTGTCCCATGTTCTCCTGAGTCTTCAGTTATTCTCTGGGCAACTTGTGTATACATGTACATACACACTCACACATCTCTCAATGACCTCACATTTTATTTCCTGGAGGCAGTAAAACCTCACCAGAGATTTCAGTCCACAAGAATCTATTGCTGCAAATTGTCATGTGCTTCCTCTTGTCTTCTGCTTCTAGACCAGGATCAGAGACCACTGGCATATAAAATGAAATTTGGAGATATTAGAAAGGGCTAAAGGTAGAGGTGAGTGCAGGAGAATACAGAGAGCAGACTGCCAGAGAACAAGTATTAGATTAAAACAGATAGGGTAGTGGGAAAAATGGATCCTGGCTCAGTGGGATGGCCAGGGCCAAAACCATTGCTCTCTTCATGGAGGAATGAGGATATGACAGTGATGCCAGTGGAGGGATACTGGTGCCTAGGATGGCACTTTGGGGCCAGGTAGGGGCCTGCCCCTTTCCTCTTGAGCCCAGAGGAGAGTCTATAGGGAACCAGAGTGACTGTGGAATGGAAATGAAGCTCATCCTTGGGCTAGAGGGAGAAGAAGGACAAGATCTTGACTTAAAAGCAGATTGTGAGAGTAACTAAAGACAAATAGAAGTGATACTACTCATCATCCACCTAAAGTTTGGGAGCTCTTTGGGAAGACAAGCAGTCAGAACTGGAACAGAAGGAATTTAGTATGGGTGCCCTGTGAATTATGCAAGCCCAGGCTATCCTTGGCTAGACTTTAAATTAGTCTAGAGCCACTTCTACAAACTCGTGTATGTACATGCTTTTGTTTCTGGGTCCCTCCATTCAACCCTCACCCATGTCTTCTGCTTCCTTGGAGGATTTTTATAGTTCTCTTGGTAAAAGTCCTACGTTGCCTGAAGCTGAGCTCTGGGGACTCCTAAAGTCTGCTCCTTGGTTCAAAACATGTGTGCTAGAGACAAGACATCAGCCCATTCAGGTCTGGAGAGAGAGGAACTGGGCCACCTCTGCTGCTTTGCTCCCTCCCTACTAGTCCCTGCCTGCTTCATCAGCCCTCATTGATTACAGCTAAGGTTGAGAGGGCCACTCTCAGGGTGATTGTATTTTAATAGGAGATTTTATGATAATTGTCATTAATGGGAGTTCAGCAACATGACAACATGGGGTGCAAAGTTCAAGCATTGTAGGGTGGGGGGAGTAGTTTTTTGTTTAGTGTTTCTTTTAAAAAAATATTTACATTGCATTTGAAATATTTTCAAATGGCTTTTATAAAAAGAAGGGCATGTGTGTATTGCACAGCCAGTAATTAGATTGCGTAGACTTCTCTTGTTTCTGCATTCTTCCCAGAATTCATTCCTTTGTGAGAGCTGTCCTTCTGGCACTGTACCTGATTCCAATGAGCTGTCAGTCACAGGAGTCCAGAGACAAGCTAAGCCAAAATGATCAGGCTCTCTTAGGAATTTAAATTGTGAGCAGAGACACACAGGACTAGAAGGCAGTTAGAACTGAGTCATCTGATAGCAGCTCTGAATAGTCAGCACATGAATTCCCATTATATAGATCACCTAAATGCCCAAGTCCCTGGCTTTCCTTAGTTTTTGGTTATTCGGCATGCCTCAGGAGTCTTACAATAAACCCATCCACCCAGCTAGCATTTGGGGGAAACTCTCTCTCCCTCTCTTTTTCTTGATTTCTTGCATTAATTAGCAAGAGTTTGTTACTGTTGCATGTAGCTAAAGAATACTGATATATGTATTATCAGGCTTCTCATAATAAAGTTTAAATATTATATATGCATTTATACACATATGATCATTTACCTACAAAAAGGATAATGAACTTGGTCTATTATGAAAAGGTCTATTATGAATAGCGTAACTGTGTTTCCTAGCATAGAAATAATGGTAGAAAATATGGTATGGGATTTTTTGTTGTTATTGTATAACAGAAATTGTCTCTGACTCTGCTAGCGTCAACCCCAACTTTAACTTGACTTTGGTAAAATTTCTCCATCAGTGCCACATTTTAGACTCTGAAATAAAGAGAATTTTAAGAAATAATAAAGATAGATAAACAGTAAAAGGAATACTTAGAGAAGGAAGGAAGACGGTAAAAGAGAGAAAGAAAATACAAGTTAGTAATATTGAGGGTAGACTACATATACCCAGAAGTAGAAATATGGATAGTTTCAAATTCACATAGCCAAAAGGGGACACCCCTTTCTCCTATTTCTCTTCACCACAATTTCTTAGTGCAAAATGATGTAAAATTCTGTAGTAGGAATCTCTCCCTCACCTGCTCCTCTTATACATATATAAAATGTCTGGAAATTCAGTTAATGTCTTGGAACAATTCATTTTAAAATGAAGAAGTTTAAGTAGATGATTTCTCCCCCTTCCTCTTTTTATTTAAACTTAAAACATAAAAACAAACAAAAAAAACAAACTTCACTCATTTCTCTCACCTCCTACTCCCTGCCCTCTGGCAACCACCAGTCTAGTCTCTGTATCTGTGAGCTTGTTTTTTTTTTTTTTTAAATTAAGATTCCACATATAAGAGAGATCATACAGTATTTGTCTTTCTGTTTTACTTATTTGATTTAGCTCAGTGCCCTCAAGCTTCATCCATGTTGTCGCAGATGGCAAGATTTCATTCATTTTTATGGCTGAATAATATTCCTGTGTGTGTGTGTGTGTGTGCATGTGCATGGGCATGTGAGTGTACCACATTTTCTTTATCCATTCATTTGTTAATGGACACTGAAGTTGTTTCCATTTCTTGGCTATTGTAACTAATGCTGCTGTGAACACAGGAGTATAGATGCCTCTTTGACATAGTGTTTTCATTTTCTTCGGATATATTCCCAGAAATGAAACATATAGGTTTATTTTTATTTTTTCGAGGAAACCCATACTCTTTTCCATAGTGGGCTACACCAATTTACATTCCTACCAACAGTGTACAAAAGTTTTCTTTTTTCCACATCCTCGCGGACACCTATTATTTCTTATCTTTTAATGATTGCCATTCTTAACAGGTGTGAGATAATATCTCGTGGTTTTGGTTTGCATTTCTCTTATGATTAGTGATGCTGAGCATCTTTTCATGTACCTGTTAGCCATTTGTATGTCTTCTTTGGAAAAATGTCTATTCAGATCTTCTCATTTTTTAATCAGATTGTTTGTTCTTTTGCTATTGAGTTGTATGAGTTCTTTATACATTTTGGATATTAGCCTCTTATCAGATATATGATTTTCCAATATTTTCTCCCATTGTTTTTTCATTTTGTTGATGGTTTCCTTTGTTGTGCAGAAGATTTTCGTTTGATATAGTCCCATTTATTTATTTTTGCTTTTGCGCTTTTGCTTTTGGTATTAGATTAAAAAAAAAATCTTTGCGAAGACCAATGTCAAGAAGTTATTGCCTATGTTTTCTTCTAGGAGTTTTATGGTTTCAGGTCTTATATTCAAATTTTTAATCCATTTTGAGTTAAGTTTTGTGCATGGTGTAAGATAGTGGTTCAGTTTTATTCTTTTGCATGTAGCTGTCCAGTTTTCCCAACATCATTTATTGAAGAGACCGTGCTTCCTTCTATTGTATATTCTTGGCTCCTTTATTGTAAATTAATTTACCATATATGCATGGGTTTATTTCTGCACTCTCTACTCTGTTCTATTGATCTTGTGTCTGTATAAGCCAATACCATATTGTTTCAATTACTGAAACTTTGTAATACAGACGGTCCCCAACTTACGATGGTTTGACTTATGATTTTTCAACTTTATGATGATGCCAAAGCAATAACACACTCAGTAGAAACTGTACTTTGAATTTTGTATTTTGATCTTTTCCTGGATTAGTGATATGCGATATGATATTCCCTCATGAAGCTGGGCAGCGGCAGCAAGATAATTTTGTCCAACTGTAGGCTAATGAAGGTGTTCTGAGCCACATTTAAGATAGGCTAGGCTAAGCTATGATGTTTAGTATGTTAGGGGTATTAAATGCATTTTTGACTTATGGTATTTTCAATTTACGATGGGTTTATCAAGACATAACCCCATTGTTAAGTCAAGGAGCATCTGTATAGTTTGAAATACTTGAACATCAAAATTTTAGATACCTCTTAATAGTCTAAGTAGCAGCCATTTTAAGATGCTATATATATTTTGCTGTAGAGAGAGATAGGACAGCAATGTGCTTAAACACATGTAGCCTCTTATCTGGACTACCTGGGTTCAAATTTTGGCTCTGCTATAGCAACCTGTGTGGCATTGGGTGAGTTACTTAACCTCTCTGTGCTTCACTTTCCTCATCTATAACATGAGAATAATGATAATAGTGTGTACTTTAGAGGGCTATTAGGAAAACACATGAGTTTATACAGGTAAAGCACTTACCAGATGTATAGCAAGTTTGCAATAAATGGTTATTATTGTTATCTCAGGGATGCTGCTGTTATTGAAAACACGACTTTATAGTAAAAAGCAATTGTCAGTCATAGACTCTCCTCATTTACACAACTTGGCCCCCAAATGAATTTTTGCTGCCTCTGAAAACCTCAACACACTGTCGGTGGGTCCACATGTGGCATCACATTTGCCCATGGTGCTTGAGGACATTTCCAGAAGAGCTGTTCCAAAGGGTTCCTAATGATGGCAACAGTATTGGAAATCGTGGTATAAACTCATGTGAATTTATGTTTTCTAGTTCTTTTGTTAAATAACAAAACAAACCTCTGATTCTTGGATACCCCTTGTAAGTTGAACTTAATATTCCCACAGGATTAATTGTTCCCAGTACATTCTGTGAAGATTGATTCCCCCCTACAGTGAAAATCTTTATTACATATTTGTCATTTAAATACCATTTTTGCTATATTTTTTAAGACAGAACATACATGTTACTAAACAGTTTAGATTCTGTATGTTTTATTACTCTTTCTCCTATTGTCTTGCTCGATGTAAAAGAACATGCCTGGGTCTGGAGAGTCAATCAGCACTGGTTCTCTTACTGACTTTTATTGAATTTTATGCCAGACACTGGGAATATAACAGTAAAATGGCTTACAAAACAGGAAAACATTTTATTTAATAAAAACATTACATAGTTTAGTTGGACAGCAGACTTCGGCTTCTTCAAGGCAACATGCCCCTGTCATATATGTTTGTACAAGTATGTAACTTTTTAGTGTTGAAAAAAAGAGGGAAGAATGCATATTTTATTTCTGCGTATAAAAAATGATTTGTAAGAGTGTTTTACGTCCCTCCCTATGTCCCTTCCAGATCCTAGAAGCCTTAAAGAATTTCTGTTCCAGCAGCAGGAATTTGGGCTTGGGTCAAAGTCCAGAGGGGTGAGAGTAGGGTTGCATCCCCCAGGAGGATGAGACTCAGTACTTGATACTCAGTGTGGAGCTCAGACTTCCTGGCAAAAGGCAAGTCTCTCTGTTTATGTAGTATTATCACTAGTTCACAGGTGAGCAGACAAGACTCTTAAATGTGGTAACAGGAAAGGAGACACTCCAAGATGGTGAAAAGAGTATTTATGGTGGGAGCCCATGGCTGGAAACTAACTAGGGTCCTAACAAACCCACCTGTGTTCACATGCATTTTTATAAGTTGTATATGGGAGCAAATCTTTTTTCTCTCATACAGTCTCTAAAAACATTTTGACCAGGAGGAAGCCTTACTTTTGGCTTAAGGATGATGGAGGGATGGACATGGTTTATTTTATGGGTCCATGATGTGAAGTTCACTCTTAGATTTATTCATTTAACACATTTACTGAACAGTTGCTCTATGTCGGGCACTGTAGTAGGTACTAGGGTTACATGGGTGAATGAGGCAGAAACAGTCCCTGCATTCAAAGAATTTACAAGTTGGGCAAGGAGACAGATAATAAAGAAATAAACATATCATGTGATTTCGGATAGTAATCAAGTCTTGTATAAAATACAGTAGGGCAGAAGAGGGTGATGAGAAATGACTGTTACTAATAGGGCTATTGGGGAAGGCCTCTCTAAGGAAAAGAGGAGAGGGTGTGTAGAGATGCGGGGAAAGTGTTCAGGGCAGACGGTGCACCAAGTGCAGTGGGCTTGGGTTGGAAATAAGTTGGTGTTTGAGGAATAGAAGGATGGTTGTCTGGATGGTTATATGCCCGAGAGTAGGCTAGGCAGAAGGGTACTTTGATTTTACATTGTTTTGATTCCCACTGTTCTCTCCAGAGGAACAAAGAATCTGGATAAGTATCTGTAAATTTTAGCTAGCACCATTTGGTGTATATTTAGTACATTTGAATTATGTCTTGTTTTGAATCATTGCTTTTTACAAATTTTCCATTTCCCAAACACTGAGTCCACTAGAAGGGCTTATATTCATTTAACACATATATATTCAAGGTCAGTTCTTGGACTTTGATTTCTGTATTTTCTGGCACCCTCTAAGCACATTACTCAGACGTGTTGATACAAGTGAGAAACAACTGCATGTGGTGACTCAGCAAATCCTCATTATCAGTCACTGAGAAATGTGAGATGCAATAGCAAGTTTAGCGGAAGAGAAGATGCTGGGTGAGATGAGCTCCTCAGGTCTGGGGAGAGCCTGTGCTGCTCTCCAGCAGAGGTCGAGGGACACAAAAGACAGGGCAGACATTTCGCTAAGGCTTGCCACTCCCAGCTTTGTCTCTCAAATGCAGGCTGCAGTCATTTGGGGCTAGACATGCAGAGAATTTGATCTGCTTTCAGTCCTGGTGCTCTTCTCCTAAACTGGGCCCACCTCAGCTAACACCAAAGCTATTTCTCAGTATGCACCCTTTCATAATGCTACCCCTCTGGCAGGTAACATTTCATGTTGGAATTTATTTCTCTTAGGTTTCTGAGCTTACTTCACAAGCACAGTTTCCAAGAGTAGTTCGTCCTTATCCAGGACAACTATATAATAAAATAGCAGTGGGAATCAGTACCAACGGCACTTTGCCAAATCAGTTTTTAATCTTGCCATACTTTGTCTTTTCTCACTTAACATGAGAACATCTGATGCACTTTTCATGATATTTTCAGCATTAAATACTGCCTTTTAAAAAAATATGAACCAAAAATATCCTTTGTCCTTCTCTTCCAACTTTCCTCTTGAGGCTTCCAGCTCTTAGTTCCTTTTTCAAAGAAGTCAGGTAGGTACAACCTGTTGCCCTTTTCTTCAAAATCAAAGCTACTGCTATGGTTACAGGACCCTGCTACTGTGACCTGAATTCATGCTTTCAATATTAATATCCTATTTTCATAAATCATTGCTTAACAATGATATTTGCCTAATAGCTAAATCGTGAATTATAAGATTTGTATGTTCGTTCAGTAACTTGGAATTTTTTTATAATTTAGATATGTTTCCAAAACATGTTTTTGGCATTACAAGACATTTTTTATTAAAAGAAAATTTATGAAAAATTTAAAAGTCTTTTGGATTTTTAAATGAAAAACATTATAACTTTTGGGATGCCAAATCTGAGTGTATATCTTGTGAGCAAGAGTCATAAAAATTCTCATTTATATAAGTATTTCTAATACTTTTTAGACATTTTTCTAGTTCCTAGGCCAGTGCTGTCTATAGACAGCAGTTAGTACACATATATTGAATGAATGAAACACCAAATATTTGTTATGATTGGCGACTCTTCCATAAATTGAATTCCTAATTGATGATCTCAAAGAATGTTGATGAATGAATGTCAACCAGGCAGGAAGTCTCTAACAGTTGTTTCTCAAGGCTTTGTCAAGAACTTGGGTGAAGTTAATAAAAAGCATGCTTATTAAATTTGCAGATCACAGGAGACTAGAAGAAATTGCTCGGTCATTGGCTGTCACAATAAAAATTTAGAGAGATAGCAATATTAAAATATGATGAAACAGTCCCAGAATAAGAAATGGTTAAATAATAATGGTATGTTATTATCATGAAATGCTGTGCAACCATTACAATGGATGTTTGAGAAGAGTATTTCATGTCCTGGAAGTATGCTCGTAATATATTTTTAAGTGAAAAAAGTAGGCCATAAAACAATATGAAGAGGACAATCCTTTTATTTATTGATACTTAAAAAACAAAGACAGTGTTGATGGACATGAGCTAAAATTTTAATAGTGGCTACCTCTGAGTGATGGCATTAGATAGGAGTTTTACTTTTTTATCTATATCTTCCTAATTTTCTTTTTTTAAGTAAAAAGAACATGTTTTATAAAAATAATGGGGCAATAATAACTATTGTTACTTTATTAGTAAAAAACAATTGCATATTCCCAGTATGGTTTAATATTATTGTTTTATAATATTATTAAAAGAGTACGTTTGAGAAGGGATGCTAAAATTTTGACCTTGGGAACAAATGATGGCAAGGTTTATGCAGACAGTTCTTCTGTTACATAGTTATATGACCTTAGGTGAGTTACTTAACCTCAGTTTCTCTGAAATCAGGAGTTAAAATGATCTCTGAGACCCCTTTTCTGATGGTGAACTATATGATTTGATGATTTGGTATACCTGTGTCCTGACCTTATTTAGTCTTTCATTGGGGGGATGTGTTACTGCTGTGCATGAACCTTAGGGGACTATGTCTTATAGGACCTAGAGTCCTACCTTAGAATTCAAATTGGTCCTTATAGATTTTATTCTAAAAGAAAGGGCATGGGTAGTCTATAGCCTTAAAATAGGTTTTTTGTTGTTATTGTTTTTTTTTTCCCCCCGTTGTGTGTAAATCCCAGCAAAATGTGAGAGTGGCAAGGACTGGAAGGAGAATGTTTGGGTGAAAGGGAGCAAGATCATCTACATATGCCATGCGCCCTGCCCTCAGCAAAGCATGTAAAGGGAGGTAGTGGTGTCTGATTTGAATGAGCAAACTGTGAACTTAATGGAGGCTAGAGACTTGAGCACTCATTTTTGCTTGTTATCTTGTTTGTCCCTGTAAAGGAAAAAACTCTTCTATTTTCCTTGTATACACATACACTCACCAAATGCATGGGTTTATCCCATACCAAGTACTCTGCAACACCCATTGGATGTCCTACAATTCAATACAATTCTGCCACTGTCTACCCGGAGTTAGCATCAGATCCCACAGGTTAAGGGCTCAGTCCCACAAAAATGCCCCCTACAGAGGTCAATCCCAACTTCAGGTTGTCACCTGTGTTCCTGATTGACTAGCTGTAAATTGGAGGTTCTCATGACGGCTCCTCAGATTTGAAGATTTTGCTAGAGTGGCTCACAGAACTCAGTAAAACAATTTACTTACTAGATTACCAGTTTATTTTAAAGAATATAACTCAGGAACAGCCAGATGGAAGAGATGCAGAGGAAGAGGTATGTAGGAAGGGGCAAAGCTTCCATGCCCTCTGGGCAGGCCACCCTCCCAGCACTTCCATGTGTTCACCAACCTGGGAGCTCTCTAAACCCTGTCCTTTTAGGTTTTTATGGAGCGTTTATTATTTAGGCATGACTGAAAATTCTTGGCTTTTGGTGATTAAGTTAATTTTCATCCCCTCTCCCCTCCCTAGAGGTTGGGAGGTAGGGCTGAGTTCCAACCCCTTAATCATATGGTTGGTTTCCCCTGGCATTCAGCCCCCATTTTTACTGGCTTTCTAAAAGTCACCTCATTAACATAAACTCCAGTACAGTTAAAAAGGGCTTGTTATGAACAACAAAAGACCTTTATGACTCTTATCACTTAAACATTTTCAAGCGTTTTAGGATCTCTGTGCCAGTAACAGGAATAAGACCAAATATGTATTTCTTATCATAATTCACAATATCATAGCCCTCCCTCACTACAACATGGTTAGTGTGGCCTGGGAAATGACTTTTACTTCTCCTTCAAAGTATATTTTACTAAGAGGCCAATGATTTTAAATTCTGCTGTTTTTTGATTAATGTCCTGTAGGATTCAGAGGTACCTTGGAGACTGGAAACCTTTCTTGAGCATTTCTGATATGTGGTTTTATATCCTGAACTTGACTCCTCTAGTTAGGAGTATATATGCTCCAGCACAGTCCACTCTTTCCTCTGGCGGCTTTGCTGTCACATTGCTCTGTATTCACAGTGTTTCTAGTACCCCCTAAAGTGGAGTCCAGATGTGCACAGGATACTGCTGAGTCTAGATGTCTGACAGCATAGGGTACAGTGATAAGTGACCCCCACCTGGGCTCTATGCTTTACAACACAGCCTGAGATTTTATTAATCTTTCTGGCAACCTTCCCACCCTGACATTACCTACTTATTGTGAGTGTACTCTGTGCCAGGCATTGTGCTTATCACACTGAGTCAATAGACATGCTCAATTTAAAACATGAAAACTCCTAATTCTTTTCATGGGAACTGTTGCTAAGCAAGATTTTCTCCCTTAAAAGTAGTTTTTGTTATTTTAAATTTATGTTTAGGGTTTTTAAAAGTACTTAAACAAATTCAGGACCTATTTTAATATACATTTCAGTTGTCTGTGATATTTCAGAAATGCATGCAAAGAACAGAAATTACAAATCTAATTTGTGGGTTATATAAGTAATGAAAGAAAAATGTAGTACAAGAGAAACCTAATGAAGATATATTGATATAAAAGTAGAAGTGACATAGCAGCCTCTGTGAGTGCCTTTCTTTGATGAGGACAGTACTGCCATTCCTTGGTGCAATAGGAACCCCCAGAGAAATGGCATGAACATATTAACTGTAGCTTCAAGTTTGTTTTTTGATGAACAAGTGGTAATGATGACAATGATGATAATAAATATAATATTAGCTGCTATTTTATTATATGTGGGTCAGATACTGTACTAAGATACATAGATCAGATACTGTACTAATCACTTCACGTATAAGCATCTCATTTAATTTTCACTGCAACCTTAAGAAGTAGGTACATGAAAATACTTAGATTTAAGGAGACAATGCAACACAGTTTATTGGTGGCAAAGTAGGAATTTGTACCCAAACCTATTTAGTAATAAACTAACAATTGTATTACCAACTCTTTAAAGAACAACACTATCACAATAATTTCATTTTAGCCATAGCCTTTTTCTATCCCATATGTCAGTGTCATGGGCACAAGTTATTTTGAATGAGAAAAATTTTGATGTGTAGATATATGAGCATTTTCACCATTTGGAATGTCTTCACCATTCGGAGCATTTTCACTGTTAACTTTTCCCAGCATATAGGGGCAGCTCTGCCACTTGCTGACTTAGAAGGTGTATAATGATGCTAGGGGTAGGATGAAGTAGGGCGTGTGAAGGGCAAGGGGCTCCTGGACCCTTTCCTGTAGGCAGCTCATTTTCTCTCCAATGAAGTAGATGGTTCATTTCATTTTAAGAGATGATTTCTCCCTAAGCAGGCCTGCCCCTCTCTCTCTTCCTCCCTTCCTCACTCCCTTCCTTTGTTCCTTCCTTCCAAGTTCTTTTCTTTAGACTGAGTAAAAATTTTACGACCATTCTTACTGTGCCACCTTCAAAACACCAATTTCACATTTCTTTAGGTCAGCTGATAAAGTCACCTCTAGTTTTGCAGCATATTTCATTCAGTGGTCTCACAGTGCCAACACACCATAACAGTTGCTGCTCATCAGAGTGGTGTGCCTAGGACTTCTAGACAAATCTGCCCTGGATTTTTAGTGGCCAGACTTCCTGACTTATGGTACGTGGTGCATTTCCAAACCCCAAATGACCTTGGGGACTTCTAGCTGATAAGGATCATGTGTCTTTATTGAGTGGGAAAGTGATGCTAAAGTACTTCAGGCTGGTTTTTGCAAGTTGCTTGGCTTCCTGAAATGACAGTTACTTGAAAACAAGAAGCTGTGCACCCATATTTATTAGGAATTGACATTAACAATGCTACCTAATCATTTTCTTTGTTACAGAGAAAATGGAAGGTCTGGCATCACTCAGAGCTTAGATAGGAAGATATATTAAGGAAGACACTTTCTCTTCTTTGTCTCATTCATGGCATGGAGCACATGATGATTTTGTTTACTAGGGAACATGCTTCTCTGTTGTGCTGAACCTACCTACTCTTTAATTCCCAGACCTGCTTAATTATTCTGCCTGCCTCTGGAAGGGAAAACTAGAGTGGGGCTTGGGCAGACCCTAGGACCTGCTGTGGTGGAACACAGAACCAGCCACATAGTACATAATTTTTCACAGTGCCAAGGCCGACTCACACGTGGCAATGTCTTGCCCCTGCTTACTCGTGGGACTTCTCTGTAGTGGTTCCACATACACTGGACAAGAGGACATGGTGGGAGAAGATCAGGGGTCTCCACACTCTTTACAGGGTGAAGTGTGAGTCCTCCAGAGGCCAACTGTGAGGTGAAATACAGTTGTCAGGGTGGTAAGGATAGTGTGGTGTGGCAGTTGAAGTTAGATTTGAGTTTTTGACCTTTGGATCCTAGACACTGATTCAGCAATAAAATAAAATGACTGTTTATTAATGACAGTTTAAGGTCAGGACTGTTGGCCTCTGCTCTTTCATATGTCTCATAAATGTAACATGGTCTGACATACCGTAGAACAGAACAATAAACGAGGCACATAGATTTTAAGGTTTTTTTTCCTGATCAGTTTTCCTTTGCAAAGTGTTTTAGATAATCTGAGAGAGTGAGAGAAAAGAGAACTCAGTGGACTTTTCTTACACTTGATTTAAGTGAACACATTATTGTGTGTTGCTGCCTGATGCCATCAGCTTAACTTGGGTACTTCACTCATAAAGTCCAATCTGAATGAGATTGCACAGTTTCTCTAATTTTCATTTTTTTTTATTAGAGACATACAAATTATCTAGCTTATAGGAAAATGCCATTTCCCTTCATCATAACAATGGATTAATTCAGGGTAGTGTGATTATCTCAAATACTTTTTACCCAGTATTTATAGAACGCCTATAGTGCTGAGGCATTGCATTAACATGATTGAAAGTAAAGGTGAACAAGACAAAGTGTCTTCTCTCTAGTCACTTTAATATATTACTTGACTCTTCTGATTCGTACCATGGTTGCCCAAGGGAGGAGCTGTGCTAGTGCTCTCTGTCCAAGGCTTTGATGTCCTTTGGTAGAGACAGCCATTCGGAGCTCAGAGAAACCCTTCCAGGCTAAATGATAGGAATGCAGCTGGTTGGTCACTGTCCAAGAAGGGTGCCCTAGATATTGACAGGGCAGTGAGTTGCCTGTCTGTGCCTCACAGAACTTTTCTGCACATCCTTAGAAACCATAGTTTCTAATGATAAAATTGTTTTTGTTTATTTGTTTGTTTGTTTGTTTTACTAGTTTCTGTCTTCCCAAGTTCCAGGAGTCAGGAACTGAGTTTCATTGTTCTAATTGTCCTACTTTCAACAGACAGCACAAAATAGGTGCTCAATAAATATTGAGTAAATTAGTCAATGAACTTTCCTGGAGAAAATCTGGCAGTGTATATGACAATATACAGTCATCAAAAATGTGCTGGGGAGGCATTTTTAATAACATGGAAAGTATTTAAGGAACTGTAATTACTCTATTTGAAGCACATACCCCGCCCCCCATTGACACATCTCCAAAACTGGGATATGAACACATCTTACATTTAAAATTGCTTGTGTTTTCTTTTTCTTTCTTATTGACACATAAAATAGTGTCTTAAATTACTTTTGATTCAGTTAAATATAGCATATTAAGAGAAATAGAGTAGATAAAGTATGAGCTTATTTTTTTTCTGGCTTTATTGAAATATAATAGACAATCGGTTGTTCGTATTTACATTGTACAATTCAATGAGGTTTTTTTTTCAATTATAGTTGGCATACAATAATATATTCATTTCAGTTGTACAGCATAGTGATTAGATATATAACTCACAAAGTGATCACCCCACTAAATCTAGTACCCCTCTTCCCTCTTACATATTTATTACATTATTAACTATTTTTTTATGTTACACTTTATACTTCCATGTCTATTTTGTAACTATCCATTTGTATTTCTTAATCTCTTTTTTGCCATCCCCTGCACACACCCTCTGCCACCTAGTAGCCCTCAAAATATTCTCTGTATCTATGAGTTTATTTCAGTTTTTATTGTTGTTGCTGTTTATTTCATCCTTTAGATTTCACATGTATTTGAAATCATGCGATGTTTGTCTTTCTCTGACTTATTTCATTTAGCGCAATACCCTCTAGGTCCATCAAGGCAATATCTTTTTTCCTTCCTTTTAGTCTGTGTGTATCTTTTAATCTGAAACGAGTCTCTTGTAGGTAGCATATGTAGGGGTCTTGTTTTCTTATCCATTCAGCCACTCTATCTTTTGGTTGGAGCGCTTAATTCTTTTCCATTTGAGGTACTCGTTGATAGGAATGTAGATATTACCATTTTTTAATGCATGTTTTTAGTACACTTTTTTTTCTTCTTAAAAAAGTCCCTCCAACATTGCCTGTAATACTGGCTTGGTGTTGATAAATTTCTTTAGCTTATTTTTGTCTGGGAAGCTCTTTATCTCTCCTTCAACTCTAAACGATAGCTTTGCTGGTTGGATAAAGGATTCTTGGTTGTAGATCCTGGGTTTTCATCATGTCAAATATTTTGTGCCAAGCCCTTCTGTCCTGCCTAGGACATCAGCTGTCAGTCTTATGGGAGCTCTCTTGTAGGTAACTAACTGCTTTTCTCTTGCTGCTTTTAAGAATCTCTCTTTGTATTTAAACTTTGACATTTTAATTATAATGTGTCTTGGTGTAGCCTCTTTGGGTTCCTGGTTTTTGGGACTCTCTGAGCTTCCTGGGATTGTATGTCTATTTCCTTCACCAGGTTAGGGAAGTTTTCCATCATTATTTCTTCATATATATATTCAACTTCTTGTTCTTTCTCTTCAGGTAATCCTATGACACAGATGTTGTTAGCCTCAATTTCGTCCCATAGGCCTCTTAAATTATCATTATATTCTTGGTTATTTTTTCTTGCCGTTCTAATTGAGTGACCTTGGCTTCCCCAACATCTATATTGGTGGTTCGATCCTCTTCTTTATCCACTCTGTTGATTCCTTCTAATATACTCTTCATCTCAGATAACATGTTCTTATTTTCTGACTGGTTCTCTTTTGTAATTTCCATTTCTATTTTTATCATTTTTTATCTCTTTGTTAAAGTTCTCACTGAGTTCATCTACTCTTCCTCTAAGTTCATTGAACATCTTTAGAAGCAGTGTTTCGAACTCTGCATCTGTTAGATTACTTGACTCCATTATATCTGGATCTCTGTTCTGTTCCCTCATTTGGTTTCTGCTTCTTTGTCTTCCTATTTTGGCTGCCTTTCCATGTCTGTTTCTATGTACTAAGCAAAGCTCCTAAGTATTCCAGTCTCATTAGTGTGAATTTGTGAAGTAGGTGTCCAGTGGCACAGTCCTGAGAGGGGTTCAGCTACAGGCCAAATTTAGCCCAAGCCTCTACCCTTCCAAGGTCACCTGTTAAGATTCAGCAAGCAATCCACAGATGCTGTGCTTATAGTTCCCTCAAAAGGCCACACCAGAAACTGAGGCCAACTGGCTCTCCAGTGTGAGTCTAGATGCTGCTCAGCAAGGAGCACCTGACTCGATGAGGGTACACCTGGATGTGGCTTGGGTGGAGCTATGAGTTGGGAGAGACGGGATTTCAGGGAATCCTCTGGGCAGAGCCGACCTCCGTTTTCCAGTTTAATGATGTCACGGCTATGGCGGTGCTGTGTGAGTGCACTGGGAGCGAGGAGGGCTCAACAGAGGAACGATGGATACCGCAGGCACTGAGCAAGTCTTGCCTCAGCCCTCACTCCGACGATGTCTCCCTGTAAGTCCCTGGTGTCCCCTGTGTGCAGCCGAATGGGCACTGGTGCTTAGCGCAAGCAGATCTGTCACCGTGAAAATCTGATTGCAGATGCAGTCCCTTTAAGAGGCATCTGCAGCTGCCATAGCCTCTGTCCCACTTAGCCTCTCTGGACCAGGCAGCCCTGTGTCCTTGCCCCGTCCTACCTTCTGCCTTTGCGGGGTGTTTTCTTGGACTTCTCCCTAGTTGTATGGCTTGTTCATCTAGATCCCAGGCAATTTTCCTTGCTGCTGCTCCTTGTTTCTTTCATAACTTTGATTTTGTCACCAGAGGGATGAACAGAGCTCCTATCATCTATGCCATTTTTTTTCTCTCCTCCTAGATTAATTCTTAATGAACCATTTCATTCTTGCATTAGGGACAGTTCACAAGAATAAAAAGCATTATGAAAAGAAGAGAAGGGATAACTCTTCCTTACAGAAGAATTCCAGTTAATACATATAGAAGAAATGAGGAAAATAGAAATTCACTATTAGAATACCATAATAATAATTGCTGTAGATAAAATAGGTGCTAAAATTAGTGAAATTTGAGAAACAGAATATTTGAATAGTCTCAAAGTATCTCCCCCAATACAAATGTTTATTAATTACAAAGAGAAAATAAAAACTTTACCGTGAAGAAAACTGGTAGACATCAAGCGCTCAAGGTCAACATCAGCAGTAATAAACATATCCACATTTTGTACTCCTGGATGTGATGCAGTAAGCAGGGAATATCACCTCTGTGGTATTCTTCCCTGTAATGCATAATCTTAGTCTAACATGATAAAACATCACATAAACCCAAATCAAAGAATATTCTACAAATACCTGACCAGTAATTTTCAGAAGTGTCAAGATCCTGAAAGATAATGAAAGACTTAGAACTTGTCCCAAATGGAGGAGACTAAGGAGATAGGACAACTAAATGCAACCAGGGCTCCTATATTGGAAGCTGGAACAGAAAAAGGACATTAATATTATATCAATGTTATTTACTTTCTTACTTTTGATAATTATCTTATAGTTGTCAGATTATAACACCAAAGAAGGTGAGGTTAAGGGTGTACAGGAAACTTGCAGTAGTTTTGTATCTCTTCTGTAAATCTAAAATGATCTAAAGTAAGAAGATACACACACACATGCACATACATATATATGGTATATATACTCTTAGTTAACATGCAACTTTGCTATTTATGTAGTCATGCTTGATTATTAATGGATGGAAGCATAGCATATAAAGAGTTCAGAATTACAGATACTGGTTTGCATTGGACTTTGAAATATGTCGTATGTAAATTATTTTCTCTTTCTCAGATTTGCTTTGTGATTAACTAACAAAATATGAGATGAGACAAAACCTCTAGGTCAGATGCCTAGAAAAATTCATAGAATTGATAAACCATTTTATGGGAAACTGAAAGCTCTATTTCTAAAAGGTTAGCTTGATTTTAGTGGATTTTTTTTTTTTTTTGCTAATAGAAAGTGGAGATTCAGCACAAATGAGAAGATGGATTTTGGATTTTGGATTTTGAGTGCAGCAACTCTGCCCATGCAGCCTCCATAGAAGGTGGCATTTAGTTATTATGATAAATCTATGAATCAGAGTCATTTTTTTAAGTCCCAATATCTCGTAGTTTTGCCTTAATAGTGCTCAATAAATGTTTGGAAAAAGCCTTTGCTGTATACTAATATATTACTACTTCCAGGTAAAATATTTAGATTTTTTTGTAGGGACCTCCTGAAAACCCAACGGCTTCATATAAAAGAGCAGATATTTCAAGTACTATTGTGAGCCAGTAAATAGGATGTTTATGTCAAAATTGCCAATGTAAAGACTCTACCCAGTAGTCTGCATCATTTCTTAACTTGGTGTTTGCTCTGGGTAGCTTCCTAACTCCTTGACAGCATTTAGTTCAGCGACATGACTTTGCCTCAGTTACTGCACTGTCTGTCTCTTCTCCAAGGACACCCTCCACACTGACCCCATCACACTATCAGCTGTTCCCAGGGCATGGCATGTTCTTTATGCTCAGTCTCTGCTCAGTTGTTTTCTGCGTTTCAGGCATGTTTTTTCTCTTTCTGAGAGATTCCTATTCATCTTTGGGACTTAGGTCAGCAAACATTTCCTCTGTAAGCTCTTCTCTGACAGCAAGATTCTAAATATACTTCTCTCTCATAATAAACATGGTGTTTCTGTTTGAATGAGTTAAATTCATTCATTCATTCACTCATCCATTCATCCAATATTGATTGCCTATCATAGGCTGGATATTTGAACTGGGATGACAGCAGTGAAAGAATATAAAGAGTCCCTGACTTTATAGGCTTCCATTTTAGCAGGGCGGGCAGACTTAGCTAATTAAATAATTGTGGTTGTGAGAACATGATTTATTTACGTATTTCCACCTTTAGATTATAAGTTCTTTGAAGGCATGAATTCTGTCTTCCTTGTTTTTGTAGCATTAGTATATAGAACAGCAACCTGGAAGCTAGTAGGCACTTAATAAATGCACAAGTGAACTGAGCATTTAATGTCCTGATTTGCACATGATCATATGGTTGATCACTTTACTCTCAGCAGCCTCTCAATTTTTATCATCTATGAACTGAGCTAATCTAAAGAAGACTCTTACTGATTACTCTCTTTCTCGACTTCCTAGAAGTGCTGCTTTCTTCTTCTGATACATGGTGAGGGTGGCATATGTGATAGCAGAATGCAAGCAGCAGTAATCAGCAGAAAGGGCTCCTTTTGACCCTTCTATCTCACACCACTAGCTCCAAGTGAAGCCCAGGAGAGTGCATTGGGTTGTTGGAGCTAAGGTCACATGACTGCCCCCTGGCTGCAAGTGAGACTGGAACCCAGGGCTGCATTTTCATTTGTATTTTCGGTTGTGAAGGTGCTCCATTTGTCACAGGATCTATAAAGTGAGGAATTCCCTAAACAAAAAGTTTCAGTGCTGAGATGGAAAAGAGAATTGTAAATGTTCACTGCTCACTGAAATGTAATTGGTTGTTCGTAAATTCTAGCTATTTTGCATTTAAGCCGATAGAAAATTTGGACAAAGTAAATGAATGTTTCTACAGGACTTTGTATCACAGAATATTTTAAATGTGCATCGAGTTCTTTGTAAACTGAATTTCTCCTTTTAACCCTTCTCTAGTGTGATCACTTGAGTTCTCAGGTCTGTCACTGGGCGCTTGTTGTAATTTTCCAGGAACAGTATCTTTTACAGAAAATAGCATGGTAGAATGTGATTTGGGAAAAGGATAGTATCTTTGCTTGCATACAGAAATTATATCTTTAAAAATCAGAGAATTCTAGTCAATCATTCAGTCAGTCAACACAATTTACTGACAGTCCTGTGTAATAATTTACATTAAGTTTTTCTAATAAATTTCATACATATCTCCTTTCTATGAAAGAATACAGTTGGCACATGTAATCATTGAGGAAAACAATAGTTATAAAGAGTGTTAGAATTTTTAGTCACATCCAAGTTTTCCTTGTTTGTGGTAATTAAATATATGGATACCATTTCTTCCGGTGGTATTCTGGATATACTTTCCCAAACCATAGATGAACTATATGGTCAGCTATCCCTTGTTCTACAAATCCCTATTGGAGGCCTACAGTATGCAAAGATTAAAAAATTGGAATGCCTGCCTTTAGAAATTGGGTCTCCTGGTTAAAGGGACAAACAGGTAGATTTGGGAGCTCAGTAGACTTGAGAAACTTGAGAAAAACCTCTGACATTTTTTGGAGCCTGTTTCATCCTGTGGGATGGGGTTATTGGATTAAATGGAGCAGTGCATATATAGTGCCTAGTTCAGTTTCTTATACAGTCAACATTACTATTGTCATTGTCACTGAGAGGCCAGAGGGCAGGCCGGACTCAGAACCTAGAGTACTTTTGACATCAGGCTGTGGAATTGGGATTTTACAGAGGGAAATCATGTATCAATTTTATAATTATATTATTAACTAGAGAATATAATAAAGTCTCTCATCGATACAATTTACCATTTCTTCCTTACAATTACATTTTTGTGTTTACTGCAGCCCAGTAGGAGGATCATTGAATCAAAAGGCCTCATTATCATCAGGCCAGGGACAGTGAACCAGGAGGCTGGCTTTCAGACACCCACCTGTACTGGCTTCAGCTTGCCGGTTGGGGAGCTCAGAGCAGGAAGGAGCCCACACGACCCTCAGTCCTTCAACTATGTAGCCCTTCTGAGGGTGGATTCATTATTTGCCGTGAAGTAAACTGGACAGTAGGCTCATCTTTATGCAGAAAGAAGTGCAAAACTCTTTGTGAAGGCTATGTAAACAGTTCTTCACCCACGATCATGGATAATTGGAATTCACCTCCAGTTCAAACTGGAGATGAAATTTTGGGGCTGTCTCTTGCATGGAGTCCCAGAAATGCTGGTTTCTTCCTCAGCAAAGAGACTATTTACATTTCCAGAACACACAGTCTCTTATGGCCTAAAAAAGACCTGTCCTTGCACTTGCTCAATAAGAAGGGTAATAGGCTAGAGGAGGGGCCTTTCTCTAGGTGATTACCCTCCCAGTCAATGGGTCTATGTGTGTCTGTCTCCAGCATGTGGTGTGCCTGGGCTGTTGATAAGGTCGTTCTGAAGAGCAGCGGGGGAAGTTCTGACGCTGCTCTGC
Organism: Pteropus medius; assembly: GCF_902729225.1. Taxonomy (NCBI): domain Eukaryota; kingdom Metazoa; phylum Chordata; class Mammalia; order Chiroptera; family Pteropodidae; genus Pteropus; species Pteropus medius. The sequence goes on from NW_024340849.1 coordinate 50,746,741, forward strand.
TGAGGATGGGGTATGCACGCTTTCTGGGCTGAGAGAGGTCTGGGTGGGGGCTAGATGTGTCATCTCTGAGGTCAGGATGATCTGAGGGAGTCAGCTGTGCTGGGGCTGCGAGGCACATAGAGTACTAAGGAGAGTTGACCTATTTTTGACACAGTGTCAGGGGTTGATACATGAAGTGGATAACACCTTTGGCTTACCAGAGGGGCAAACCTCACCACCCAGGACAGGTCTTGGCAACCCGTTGGCGTTTTCACACTAGATTACAATTATCCAAGGCTGTGATCTGGAGACAAGGACTGCTGGCTGCCACATCTGCTCCATCAGTCAGTGGGATGTGTGGGCAGGCTTGTCTGCTGGAGGGTGTGCTTTCCACCCCAGTGGGTCCTTCCTGAAACTTCATTTGGTTCCAGTGGAAAGCCTTCTAGGATGGGAGGTTGGGTGGATAGGGCTGTGTTTGGCTCCTAGCCTCATCTCCGTGATGCTTTGCCTACTGTGGGCATCTTTGCTGTTTGGCTCTATATTGGCCATTAGTTAATCAGTGACTTGAAGGTCAGGGGGCTAAAAGAGAGTTGACTAGATGTTAATAATGACATGGGGCTGGTGAGATCTTTGATTCTTTGTGATAATGGAAGATGCTGGATTGAAGGAAAGATAAAGGAAAAGGATTCACAGCAGGAGGGCAGCAGCCTGGAAACTAAGACAAGGAATACCATGGTCATACAGTAGAACATAATTAGTAAATTGTTGCTGAGGTAGTTTAAGTTAAGTTTAATGCTAGAAAAGTCTTCACATTTTTTCTTGTTTCCTCATTTTTTTTTAAGATATAGAAACCAAGGCCCAGAGCATTTAAAGTCACACAACCACCTTTTATCAGAGCTGATCCTAGAAACTGGAGTCCTAACCCCTGGGTGGGGGTCTGTGCTATATCACACACAGTGACTGTTCTTCACTGTGACAACTCATACTCAGTTTACCCTTGGGGAAGTGGACTCAGTTGTGCCCAGTAATACCTCTTGTGGATGTGTCGTGAAGTTTAGATGGGATAATACACATGAAGTCCCTTGCCCAGTTATAAATGCAAATGACCATGATTGCTGTACTCACTAGCCAGAATATTCAGCAGCCCTGGGCCTCTTCAGGTGTTTGCCTCTTTAAAAAAGTTGTGTGAATGGGATCATCCCAGCACCAATACCTTTGGAAATTATGGTTTTGTTTCAAGTTTTCTTTCCAACAATAACAGTAACTTTGTCTTTAGTGGTTTGTGGTTCCACCTTCACTCATGGGTCTATTATCTTATTTGATGCATGAGGTCAGCAGGAATCATTATCATACCCTGCTGTAGAGATAAAAAAGGAACAGACCTCATAAAAAAAACCACTGTATTAATTATATAGCAGCTTAGGGAAAGATCTGTCTACTTCAGGTGTTTGTGTTTCTTGGTATCATACTGAAGTCATAAAGCATTTGTTTTTGTATTTAGTGAAATAGAAATTCATTTATTCAACAAAATTTTATTTTCTATTTGTAAAAAATTTATTTGCTGTAGCAAAAAAAAAGCTATGCTGGATGCTATTGGTGAAAAATATGAACACGATTTATAATAAAGGGAAAAAATTTGTTATAAAAGAAGATATCAATAATCATAGCATACACTTACATGGTATTCTCTATGTCACACACTATTTTTGGTTCTTTCATTTATGTTATTTGAGTTAATTCTCATAGCAAACTTATGAGATAGGTACTATTTCTGTCTCCTTTTCTATAGCTAAGGGAACTGAAGCACAGCGTGGTTAGTGACTTGCCCAAGATTGCAGTCGTGGAGCCATGCTTTAAATCTGGATGCTCTGGCAGCAATATTCACACTTATATACTGTGCTACGCTGCCTCTGAAATCAATTGCTACATTAGAAAAATTAGGGCAGATAATTCTGAATGGGGAATGGCTTGTAGCTTGAGATTCCATAGTTTACATCTCAGCGTGGTAAGGGTAGATCTGGCCACGATCTGAAAACTGTAAAATATATTTTAAGAAATGTATTTGCATAAATTGATTTCTTCTCTCTCAAGTTTACCCACCATAATGATATGTTTTGTAAAAAATTTCAATCCAAAAGTAAGGTGCTAAGGAAAACCAATTTTTTCTACTTTAATGTGATGGCCTAAACACATCTCTTTATTTGCAAATAATTTAATGGTTTGATATATTTCAAACTACACAAATTCATGCCCCCATTACAGTGGTCTAGAGATATCAGGATTACCTTTTGCTTGATTAACTTGTTGTAGCCATTTTTTTGGGTGATTCCTTTTATCTACCTTTTTAAATATATGTTTTACAACATGTCAAATCCTGACACCACCGGGCTACAGATCTGTGTTGGTAGTTAGCACTTTTAGACTGAGAAAGAGGTCCCAGAAATGAAAGATTACCCTAATTCTGTAGCTCACCTCTTATTCAAATGTCAGTAATCCTGGAGGTTTGACTTCCTGGATCTTCAGGACTCCTGGGCCCTCAGTGAGCCTTGGAACACCTGCTTATCACCAAGACCCTCACAGGCTAGTGCCACTCTTCCTCCGTAGCCTCTTCCTCAATTAGTCTGTCTTCTACCTCTAGCTCAGCCAGAGCCATGGGGGACACTCATGGTGCTGCAAACAAGTACCTTCATGTGCCCCACTTCTTGGGCACTGGGACTAAGCCAGGACTGCCTCTCCTATTTAGCCTTTAAGGGCCAGCTCAGTGCTGTCTTTATTGGGAACCTCACCTGGTTCCAGCGACTCACAGTTCCTGTGCTCTTGTCTGATTCTCCATCTGGGATGTGGAGGTTCATGCCATTGGACTCGACCTGAGCCAGACCTCTTCCAAACCATTCTTCCTGCCTGAGGGGCCCTTAAAACTACATCTTTCATCGATGCCCTAGACCTCTTCTCATGTTTTCTCTATCCTCAGCTTTATCTCTTATAGGTTCTGGGTCTTATTATTTTATTGCAGGCACTTGTTGCTATGGATTGCCCTCAGGCAACTTTTTAATATCCTGTATTTGTACATTGCACATTAAGACATTTAAACTACCTTTGGTGTGCCAAGTTTGAAGTTTTGAATAGCAGCTAATGAACAAATATTTTGAGCTATGGTTTGTTGGAATTGCCTGCCAGACAAAAGTTTGGTTTCAGAAGTATTTATTCATGGGCCAGTCATTGGGCCAGCAATAGAGTGCTAGCCAGTCACAGGTGACTCCCACCCTTGGGGCTTTCTGACTCCTTTAGACTCTTTGTACAGTTGAATCTCAAAATAAAAAAAATAGAAATTTTATATAAATGAAAGTAAAGATTATATAATTCAGTGGTGGCTTGATTGTATAACATAATAAAAAACTTCTTCATGTACTTTTTTCTCTAACAATAAAAACGTGCAGTAAATCCTTCAATTGGAATGTATTTTATTAGCTTTATAAAAATTTTAGGGCTAAAGTAATGATTTAAAATCGTTAAGAGTCTAAAGGAGTCTCTTAAAATTTTCAGCTATACTTTATTACATTTTATTTGAGAAAATTATATGCTATGATGATATTTGGTAATCCACATAACTTTTGGGACAAGGACCTCGGTATATAGACGTATATAACAGAGCCATATATTCTATGATGTTCAATCTTTGTGTCATTTTACAACATACTGTGTAATGTAAGTGATGATCCAAATAGGAAAGCAATTGGCTTGGAAGTCATTAGGCCAAAATTTTAGATCATGGTTTAGCTCAAACTTAGTTTCAGATCTAATATATATCTGAGAGTCTTTGAAGTTCTTCGCACCCATTATAAATTTTATTCTTAATATCCCCCATGAGGTAGATACTGTTATGTATATTTTACAGCCATGTAAACTGTGACCTGGAATGGGTAAGTAACTTGCCCAATGTCACACAATGGTCACACCAGGATTTGAACCTAGGTAGTCTAATTCTAGTTCCACCATATTATAGCTACTCCCTTCTTTGGGCCTAAAATTTCTCATCTCTAAAATGAGGGAGTTGGATTACATGATTTCTGGGGTTTCTTCCAGCCCTAATATTCTCTGTTCTCAGCTGGTAGACTGGAACACACCTCCGTGCATGTGTTCACACAATGCAGACCTCAGCTATATGGTTGAAAGGCTGCCATAAATTATGTGCCTGAGTACAGTGATTGATGACAGAATCTCTGTACCATTCTGTATTCACCTTCAGAAGAGAAACAACAGTTTGTTCCTTGTTTTATTATTATTATTATTATTATTATTATTATTATATTAGTTTCAGATATACAGTGCAATGGTTAAACATTTATATAATTTATGATCCCTCTGATTACTCTGACACCTATCTGGCACAAGCATTACAATAATATTGACTATATTCCATTTGCTGTACTCTACATCCCTGTGACTTTTTTCTAACTACTGATTTTTACTTCTTTATCCCTTCACCTTTTTTCACCCAGCCCTCCAAACCCCATCCCCTCTGACAATCACCAGGTTTTCTCTATCTGTGAGTCTGTTTTCATTTAGTTTGTTCATTTATTTTATTCCTTAGATTTCCGTTTGTCCCTTGTTAATTGGCTACCGCACTTTGCGATTTATAATGGAAAAAGTGATACCTACAATATTGAGAACATTTTTTTAAAGAGGAGGGTTCTTGGGACACAGTCTAGCAGAGCATAAAATGTCTTTTTGACATCTTAAATTCTTCACAGGCCATAATTGAAGATAAACTTCATGAAAGTATATTTGAGTTCCAACTTTTATTCTATTGGAGACATCCAAGTGAAATGTTACTCAGGTTCTTTTGCATGGCTTATAGAACACAGTGGTCCCCTGTCAGCCCAAACTCATTGCTTCCTGAGTTTTGCAGAGGGTTGTGGCAGACCATAGAATACTCACTGTAGAATGGTCTGGACACCATAGAAAATGTTAGTTCATTTACTGGTGCTGAAAGGCACGTCAGTCCTGTATCTCCCAAATGTACAAAGGGACTCAGTGCAGCCTGGTGGAAACTTAAGTCAGCAGGATGTTCTCATCCAAGCAGCTGCCCAGATGCAGTGATGGGATGGAGAAGCCTCCCTAAGTAGCCTTCCTCTACATTATGCAGAGCAAAGCATAGCAGGGGTCATTAAGAAAAATCATGGAATGTTAAAAGGAGCAGAGAATATCATTCTGCATTAAGTACCACAGGCTAACTTTTTAATGTCTCTGTAGAGGAAATAGCTGTACAGGATGGAATATTCAAGTTGCCTTTTGGGTCTTTGTGTGGGGAGGGCATTCATGGGCATGTGTTTCTGGGCCCAGGAGTGAGGATACTTTTGTACATCTTGACAGATCATTTGTGTCTTAGGGATAGGCATTGGATAGCTAGGGAAGGTGTAGAATTGAAGAAGCCAGCTGGGGCTTTGCAACCCTCTCCCCTCTGGTCTGCAGGTGTTGCAGCTCTGTCACCACCATCGCCATAGGAGCTCCCCCTTCCTATCACTCCACTTCCTACTCACACATCACAGCTCTGTGTGAACCAAGGGGCCCAATGCCCATAGTGGGGGAGGATGAGCATGCAAAGAATTGTTTTCTGGCTCTTCTCCAGGTGACCATATGCTCATTGCAGCTTTCTGAGCCTCACCTTCTTCATCTAAGATAATGTGCAAAAAATCCCTAATATAGCACCCAGCATATAATAGTTATTGACAGAATGCTAAATGATTGAGTAAATAACAATGGAGATAAAGAAAGTAAAAGTTAAAGGCATCTGACATTTGGTGAGAGTAAGGTTGGAAAGGCAACACCTTTAAGTTTGGTTAACCTGAAAGGGAAGTTTAAGAATAGGGAAACTGTAACTTGTACAAGGCTATGGAGAAACCAGTGCAGGCCTTTGTGCCCAGGGTGAGCACTGCCTGCTTGAGAAAGCCTGTGTCTATTCCACCCAAGCCAAACTTCCTTTCAACATGCAAGTCTCTTCTAGGCCTCCTGTCACTGAGGATGGAGCTCTGTCCTTTGCAGAAGAAGTGGCACCCTGCTGCTGGCCACCTCTTATCTCTGCCTCCCTATGTTTTTGTAGACATTCTGAGAGGCTGACCCCATCTGTCATAGTGTTTCTCTGTTTGCTGTTTATAGAGTTAGAAGATACCTTGGGTACCATAGTGCAAGCCAAAATGCAGATATTCTTATGACTTGGATCAGCACCAGGCGAAGTACATTCTGCAGAGCACAGTAAAGCAGGCCTGCTGGTGGATAGGGGCTGGAGACCATGGGCATGGAGAAGCTCACACTGCACCTGCAGCATCAGGTTGTGCATACCCACCTATACTGGTGTTCTCCACACACTGTAATGACTTAAAATGTCTTTGTTCTAGAGTCCAGGAAATATGGTAACCAAGTGGTTCCAACAGAATGGCTGACCTGTACTTTTAATGTTCATTGCAGACTGAGTACATTTTAATTTCTGTTGCAATTAAATTACTCATTCATCTCAAATTAATAGCAGCTTTTTTGCCAGTGTGTATATACTTAATTTATTCCATTATTTTATCATTCCTTTATTCATAGAACATTCATTATTATTGAAAAATACCTCAGTGTACTGGTCCCATGAGGCTCATGCTGTGGATGTTGAGGGTAGAAGAACCACAGTAGAAAAAGAGCCTCAGCCCTTCAATTTCCAAAATTCAAAGAAATATTCTCTCTTTCTAGCCCAATAAGGCCTTACTTGCAAATGAAGAGAAATATTGCATACTGCTGCAAAAGCGTTTGTTTGTTAAAAACAATGATAAACAGGAAAAAACTATGCTGTTTTGTCTCCAGCAACATATCTATTTTTTTCCCCTCCTCTTGTCTCCACAGCCATGCACCAGAAGAGTATGTTGTTAGGTACAACAGCTTGGCTATAACAGGCTCAAATTTCCCTTTTAATTTGCTTGTGCAAGGCTGTGGGCTATAGCTGCTTGCAGCTCAACCTTGGTAACATGATCTTCACTAACCAGAAGTTAAAAGATGAAACTGGGTAAAGAGTGTGGCTCTGAAGTTATTAGCGGCAGCCTGGGGAGTTGAGCAGGCCGCATGGTTAGTCCTAGTATTTTTTACTGGTTAGGCATAATTTAACCTGCTTTGAGGATTGATAAGCAAATGCCTATAATACTATTGGTTTCCAGAAGCCTTTATTGGTCTCATTAACATTGGTGTAATCATAGTGAGTCAACACTTGTCTAGAACTCTGACAAATTTTGGACTTTAGGGGGAAAAGTTTTGATTTTAAGGAAACTTAGTAAATGCTACTTTTACTACATTTCCCATTGTGCTATGACTGCGCCCACTTCCAAGAACTGAGAGGGCTGAGTCCATGAGTACTTACACTCACTCACTCTTTTGTCTGCATTTCTTATTGCTGACCCACAGTTTTCATTTATCTACAGTAATCCTTGTTGGCTGTTCCCAATATGCATACCTGAAGAGTTGTAGAAAGTCCCGTGCAAGTGGTTCTCTCTCATGTATCCTTTGTCTCGTAGGAATTCTGTGATAATATACATTTTATAATTTCTGTGTATAATTTTCTCTCTGTGTGAAAAATATATATCCTTACATTATCTTCTATGTTTATTGTCTCCTAATATGGACATTTAGTGGATACTGGTTTGTGTAATTTATCCTGCTTTAATAGCTTGAATTAACAAAGAATTATGGGCCCTTCTGGTTCAATGTAAAACCAGTGTAGTGAAGTGTGTACATCTTTTTACATCTTTCTCATTAGCAGGTGTGTCTGTGTGGATAGTGTGTGGTGAAAACATAGACTTCAGGTGCAAGAGAAAGTAACAAAACTGAACCCAAACTGCACTTCTTTCTTCCCCTCTTCCCAGTGCTTTTGATTCAATTTAAGTTGAAGCAATTATTAATCACCTACTAGATGCTGGGCATGCAAAAATGTGGTGTGTTCTGGGCTCGAGAGGTCTCACCAGTGTGCGAGACAGACAAATACACAAACAATGACAGCAATGCAATAAGTGCTGTATCAGAGGGATGTGCAGGTTGCCATGGGAACATAGAGGCAGCAGTATTTAATTGTGGGTGGGAATGGAGAGGATAGGGAAGGCTTCACAGACATAGTACTTTTTTTATGCTGAAAGGTCAGTAGGCATTTGTCAGGTAAGGGGTGGGAAACAAGTCTTTCTAGGCAAGAAAAATACTGTGCATCAAGGCACAGTGATGTAAAGCCATGGTGTGCTTGAGAACATTTTGGTGTATAAGGCTTCCACGGTGATATATAGAGGAATTGGGAAATGAAGTTAGAAAGATGGGCAGGACCATCTAGTTAATATGGACTATATTCTGAATGTGATGGCAATCTATTGGAGGATTTAAAGTAAAAGAGAAGCATGATATCATTTAGAAATAACAATTTGCTTGATAGAATAAACTTTCTTCATCAGCAGATACTTTTTGAGAATCTATTACATAGCAGATATTGTTCTAAGCCTCAGGAAAGAAACAATATCATAAAAATCTCTACATTCAGGTGAACTTATAGTCTAATGGTTGGAGACAGTAAACAAAACAAAAATTTAATTATATGATTTATTAAAAGGTATTAAGTGCTATAGAAAAAAGAAAGCAAAGAATGTAGATAGGGAGTCTTGGATGTGAGTGTGGAGGGTTACATTTTAAATAGTTGTGCTTTGTTATATTTGAATGTAAAGAAAAATTGGTTTTGTATTTTTTTATGAACTTGTTTTCAGTGTGTGTTTTAGTACCCAGATTCTATGCTACATTTGTCTCTATGTCAATTATTATTGCTATTTTATAAATTTGCGTACAGAAATAATATTGAGAAAGCCTCCTATATTGACTGTGAAATAATAGAATTAAAACTGAACTCCACGTCCATGTATTTACTCTTTCCAGTGCTGTGGACAAATATGACAAATCGGAGTTTGGAGATGAAAAAGCTAAAGAGTAACCTCAGAACTATGTTTGAGGGTGTGAATGGTTAAGTTAGACCAGTTACTTCTACCGCCATTAAGGACAGAATAAGATAAAATGGGGTTAGCTTCAGCAGGAGCATTAAAGGCTTACGTATGGACAAACATGAACTTTCCATACTAGAGTGGTGAGCCTAGCGTAGTGGATGAATTGTTCTCATCATATGCTTCCTCACTTATGGAGTCATTGATACTATTATGGTTATCAGTCTAGCCAATCTGGGCTCAGTTGCAGCAATGTGAACGAGTCCTTGGAATAGGGCATTGATGGTATTTGAGACCCATTCTGTTGGAAGTGGGTGCAGAAGGGAAGCCAGGCAAAGACTGAGAGTAATTCAAGCCTATGATGAGGAGATAGGCAAAGGAATTCAAGAAATTCTTAATTGACCCATGGTACTATAAAGAAATTCTTCATGAAAGGCTTGAAATGAGCATGGTTAGGACAAAAAAAATTTATCTTTATGGAACTTGAGATTCTAATTGGTCCTACATTGTCAGAAATAGGTCATTTTCTCCAATAAGCAGTAACTATAGATGGGAGTGGAGTGCAGGGCTAGAGGCTCCTTTATCTCTCCTGCCCAAGGCAGAGTTGGTCTTAGATCAGTGGGAGCCTCCTCTGACAACAAAGCAGGCCCCTCTATATTGCCTTCCTCTAAAGTATGGCATTGGAAGGAATGCATGGAAATGGCTCTCCACCCACACATATCCCTGGCCTAGAATTGGATTAGTTGTGGAAACTGAGGCTATTGTTTAAAATATCTGAAGCTTTCTCTGTAGAGATGAAGGGACAAATCAGTCTATCAACATCCCTGAGCATCTCTAGGGCTGTGTGTGTTGTGAGGGAGCTTTGAGACTTGTCTAGATACAGCACTATGTTCAAGAGTGTGAATGGTGAGATTATCAGCTTATTCTGATGACAATAGGGCTGAATAAGACTTAAAGTAGGAAGTTTATTTGAGAAGACAAGAAGAGCTTCTAAGAAAGCAATGCAGGAAGACAAAACAAAAGGTAGCAATCCTTCTTTGTTTGAGGCAAGGGACTTTCTCCTTGCAGTAGAGCATCCTACTATCCATTTAAAAAGCATAAAGATACCATCTCAAAATTCCAGTGTGTGTTGGCTAAAGGAAACAAAGAACACAGGAGTTTCTGTAGCCGGCTCCCTGTGATACTTTGAGGTCAACAAGGTTTGATTTTTGTAGAGGTCTCAGAAGTAAACATTTTCAAGAAGAGACATTTCATAAAGGGTGAGCAACGCAGACAGCCTTGGGAGGCTCGAGGAAAGAAAATGAGGAAATATATAGAAAAATATAACAAGCAGTAATCAACTTAAGGACAAGAGTGGATCAGCGAAATTATTAATTGGTAAATACCTGCCTTACTCCCTGGCTCCCAGTGGAAGACTCAGTGTTCACACTCTTTTCTCAGGGTGCTGGAATCTGTTGGCCATTCTCTGAATAAACAGCCCAACACTCTAGCCAGACAGTGAGATTTCTCTCCAAAACACACGGGGACTGCGCTGAGAGAGATCATTGTGATTTAGGAATTAGGCCAGATGACTACGAAGGGACAGATGGAAAAGCCTAAATATTTATGACATTGAAGACTAGAGAGAGAATCAGCCTGTACACAAGACCACAGGTAATTAAAAAAACTATTTTGGCTGAGAATTTTAACTAATTCTTTGCCTTAAAAAATCATATGTAATTTGCTAATGATATATTTGAATTTTATTTCTTTATTTTTGTCTCCTTTCTACCTAGTGAGGACATTTGCTCAGTAGGAGAAAATTTTCTTCACTCAAGGGATAGCAGTAGTTAATTGTGATTCCTATAAGAACCTCCCAACGAGTTTTTACTTCTGTTCATTGATTGATTTAATAAATATTTAATGAGTGCTGTGTCAAAAGTGGTCTAGTAAGATGAGGCCTGAGGTGTCTACACTGGAATTAACAACAACAGGGGTCATTGGTGACTCAGATAAGCAGTTTTGGTGCAGTGATGGGGGCCAAAGCTTGACCGAAATTTGTTTAGGGGAGAATTGCAAATTAGAGACATTAAGCTGTGGGGGCAGAGAAATGAAGAATGGTACCAATAGCATATAAAATCGGGGAAGTATGTTTGTATAGCTGATGTGAAAGATCCCATGGAGGTAATATCAGTATGCATCAAAATGTCTAGAATTCAGAAATTTGAAAAATCACCTGTCATTTGGATAATCATTAGAATAATCAAGAGTGGGCATCAGAAGTACCAAAAGGATAAAGTGGAATTTCATTCATTAAAATTGCTTTCTTCAGAACTAAAAGGATTTGTTAGAATGTAAGATATTCATTGGCTTTCAAAATTTTTTGCTAGGGAATGTCTGTTTCTAATGAAATCTCAGAAAAAAAGCCTAACCTGTATGCAGCTCTTAACAGCTCTGTCAGGATTCCTTTATTGACCCACCCACCCCTAAACCCCATATCCTGCTGAAGACTCTGAAACCTCAAGAGGGACACCGAGGTTGTTTACAGTAAAGATTCTAAACTATTGGTGTAATTCAGGCACCTCATTTATCAGTAATGAGTCTAGAGATTAAGAGTCTTACCTGAGGATAAACACAATATTTAGTTAAGAGCTGGGAGAGAAGCCATTTTCCTGAGTCTCAGGACAATGAAGTGTCTACTTCTTTCCTTGGTGCCTGTGGCCATACTTTTTGTCCAGAGAAATGCAGGAATCTTGAATGAATGAATGAGTGAATGAATGAATGAAAGAATGAATGAATGAGTGGCTTAGTGGGAAAGAGCTCCAATGTGCAGAGGTTGCAAGACATGAGGATAAGTGTCATCCTTTCTACTTTTGGTCAAGATGGCAGAGTAGGTAAATGCGGTGCTTATCTCCTCCCATGACCACATCAAAATTACAAATAAATTATAAAACAACCGTCATTGAGAATCATCTGAAGACTAGCTGAACAGAATTCCTATATCTAAGGATCTGAAGAAGCCATGTCAAGACTGCTAGGGGGAGCACAAACACTGAATGGGCAGGTTGCACAACCACAATGCAGAGGTTAAGAAATAGGAGGGATATCTCAGTTGCAGAGATCCCCCCCTGAGGAATAAGGGGTCCCAGCCCCACACCAGGCTCCCCAGCCAAGGGTTTCAGTGCTGGGAAGGGAAGTCCCCATAACATCTGGCTGTGAAAATGAATAGAGATTGTGGCTAAGTGAGATGGAGGGTTGCTAGAGTCCCAAGCATTTCTCTTAAAAGGCCTGCCCACAGACTCACTCACTCACAAACTTACTTGCTCATAGAGCCACTGCTGTGGCAGCAGCTTGAAAAGCACAGGGACATATGGGGAGGAGCTGAATTGACTAGCTTCAGGGCAAGGGCTGGAGGGGCAAGGGTGAGGGCGACTCTCTCTCTGGGGAAGGAAGTGCTGGCATTGCCATAGTTTTGTTTGTTTGTTTGTTTGCTTATTTGTTTGTTTGGTTTTTTTTTGTTAGGATTTTATCCTACCCAGCCAGCAGGAGCAGGCAGACACCAAATCTGAGCTCTCCATTAACTTGAGTAACATCCTTTGCCCTGCTCTGGTGATTCCATGAAACTCTGCCCCACCCAACTCATGCATCAGACCAGAACCTATTCCAGTGGCTTTTCCACATCAGTGCTTCCTCAGCTTCTGCTACAGACTTTCTTAAAATCTCTCAAAGGTCCACAAACCACAAACAATTACCATCTGGCCTCAGTGTGCCCTGTACCTCTTGCTAAGCGGCTCCAAGGGTCACTAGTGGCAGGCAGCCTTGGTGTACAACCTAGCCTCTCCTAGGCACCTGCAAGCCCAGCACAGGTACAATCAACCACAGATTACTTTGTAGCTCCTACCAGCTGGCTCTGGAGTGGACACAGGCAGTGGCTGACCTTGGCCTGCCCAGATCTCTCCCAAGAGGCCCCAGAACCAGCGCACCCATTGTTTCGGACCATACCAGAGCACCACCCAAATAGCTCCACAAACATACCCAAAGGTTTGATTCAGCAGGCCCCAGAGTCCCACTAAAGTGAATCCTGCTCTGTAGGGTTAGCCCTCACATAACAGCTTGTCTACTGTAGTCAGCCAGTCCTCACAACCAGTCAGTCAGCCTGAGGGTCCATCCCACCCACTGACATTCCAACAGCAATCAAAGTTCAACTACAACAGGAGGACATATACAACTCACACAGTGGACATCCCTAAAACACCAGGCTCAGGTGATGAAGGAGACTGCCACTGGGTCCCACAGGTCACCTACTACATAAGGCCACACTGCCAAGACTGGGAGACATAGCAGATCCACCTAATACATAGAAACAAATAGAGGGGGAGGCCAAAATTAGGAGACAAAGAAACATGTCCCAAGTGAAAGAACAGGACAAAACCACAGGAAAAAAAAGAAAAAAACTAAATGAAATGGAGACAAGCAATCTACTAGATACAGAGTTCAAAGCGCTCGTTATAAGAATGCTCAGAGAAGTTGGGGTAAGAATAGATGAAATCGGTGAGAACTTCAACAAAGAAAAAACAAAAATGGAGATAGAAAACAAAAAAGAACCAGTAAGAAATGAAGAATACAATAACTGAATTGAAAAATACATTAGAGGGAACAAACAATAGATTAGGTGACGCAGAGGATCAAATCAGAGATCTAAAAGACAAGGTAGAGGAAAACACCCAACTGGAACAGCAAAAAGAAGAAAGAATCCATTAAAAAATGAAGACAACATCAAGTGTAACAACAGCCTCATCATATGGGGTACCAGAAGAAGAAGAAAAGAACAAGGAATTGAAACCCTATTTGAAGAAATGATGATGGAAAATTTCCCTAACCGCATGAAAGAAATAGATATACAAGTCCACGAAGCACTGAGTCCCAAACAAGATGAACCTAAAGAGATCCACACCAAGACACATCATAATTAAAATGCCAAAAGTCAAAGACAAAGAGAGAATCTTAAAAGCAGCAAGAGAAAACAATAAGTTACCTACAAGGGAGCTCCCGTGAGACCGTCAGCTACTTTCTTAACAGAAACCTTGCAGGCCAGAAGGGACCGGCATGAAATATTAAAAGTAATGAAAAGCAAGGACCTACAACCAAAATTACTCTACCTAGCAAAGCTATTATTTAGAATTGAGGAGAAATAGTTTCTCAAACAAGAAGAAACTAAAGGAGTTCATTATCACCAAACCAGTATTACAAGCAATGTTAACAGGACTTCTTTAAGAGGAAAAGAAAAGATTAAAAACATGAATTAAGAAATAGAGGAAATAAAATAATTCTCACTGATAAAGGCAAACACATAATAAAAGCAGTAGATCAACAAACTATAAAGCTAGTACAAAGGTTAAAAGGCAAAAGTAGGAAGATCATGTATAATTACAATAAATTAAGCAATATATATAAATAGACACACAATAGAAGTAAAAAATAATGACAAAAATATAAATGTGGAGGAAGTGAATAAAAGTTGTAGTGATTCTACAATGTGTTTGAACTTAAGCAACTATCAATTTAAAATAGACTGCTGTAAATGTAGCTTGATATATAGGAAGCACATGGTAACCACAAACCCCAAATCTACAATGTATATACAAAAAATAAAAAGAAAAGAATCTAAACATAGCAGTATAGAAAGCCATCAACAGTACAGCAAGAAGAGAGCAAGAGAATAAGAATCAGAGAACTAAAAAACCAATTAGAAAATTTATAAAATAGCAATAACTATGTACCTATCAATAATTGCTTTAAATGTAAATGGACTAAATACTCTAATAAAAAGATATAGGGAGACTCAATGAATAAAAAACAAGACCCATACATATGCTGCCTACAAGAGACTCACTTCGGATTGAAAGAAACACACAGATTGAAAGTAAAGGAATGGAAAAAGAATTTCATGCAAGTGTAAATAAAGAAAAGCTGGGGTAGCAATACTTACATCAGACAAGGCAGACTGTAAAACAAGGACTGTAATAAGAGACAAAGACGGGCATTTCATAATGATCAAGTGATCAATTCAACAAGAGGACACACCTTTTATAAACATCTATGCACTCAACATAGGAGCAGCTAAATTTATAAAGCAAATGTTAATGGGAATAAAGGGAGAGTTTGACAGTAAGACAGTAACTGTGGGGGACTTTAACACACCATCGACATCAATAGATATATCATCCTGACAGAAAATCAACAAGGAAATAACGGCCTTAAATGACACATTAGAGCAGATGGACTTAATTGATTGTTTTAGGACATGCATGCAAAAGCAACAGAATATACATTTTTTCTCAAGTGCACGTGGAACATTTTACAGGACAGATCACGAATTAGGCCACAAAACTAGCTTCAGTAAATTTAAGGAAATTGAAATCAAGCATCTTTTTTTGATCACAATGGAATGAAGCTAGATATCAATTACAAGAAGAAAACATGCAAACACACAAACACTTAGAGGCTAAATCACATGCTACTAACTAATGAATGGCTTAACAAGAGCAACGAAGAAATCTAAAGATGCCTTGAGACAAATGAAAATGATAACACAACAACCCAAAATCTATGGGGCACAGCTAAAGCAGTTTTAAGAAGGAACTTTATAGCAATACAAGCCTACCTCAAGAAACAAGAAAAATCTCAAATAAACAATCTAACCTTACACTTAAAGGAACTAGAAAAAGAACAGCAAAAAAAGCCCAAAATGAATAGAAGGAAGGAATTAATAAAGATCAGAGTGGAAGCAAACAAAATAGAGCCTAAAATAAATAAATAAATAAATAAATAAATAAATAAATAAATAAATAAATAATCAATGAAACCAAGATCAGAGTCTTTGAAAAGATAAACAAAATTGATAAACCTTTGGCAAGATTCATCAAGAAAAAAGAGGACCCAAATAAATAGAATCAGAAATGAAAGAGAAGTGACAACTGACACTACAAAAGTACAAAGTATTATAAGGAAATACTATGAACAATTATATGCCAACAAATTGGATAACATAGAAGAAACTGATAAATTTCTAGAAACATACAATCTTCCAAGGCGCAATCAGGAAGAAACAGAAAATCTGAACAAACTGATAACTGCTAATGAAATTGCATCAGTAGTTAAAACACTATCAACAAACAAAAGTCTTGGACTAGATGGCTGAATTTTAACAAACATTCAAAGAACTAATACCTATCCTTCTTAAACTATCCCAAAAATTTCAAGAGGAGGGAGGGCTCCCTAGCACATTTTATGAGGTCAGCGTTACCTGATAACAAAACCAAAGACACTCCAAAAAATGAAAAGTATAGTCCAAAATCCTTGCTGATCATAGATGCAAAATTCTCAACAAAATATTAGCCAACTGAATTCAGCAATACATTAAAAAGATTATACACCATGGTCAAGTGGGATTTATTCCTGAGATGCAAGTCTGGTTCAATATCTGTGAAACAATTAACATGATATACCATGTAAACAAAATGAAGGATAAAAATCATATGAAAATATCAATAGATGCAGACAAAGCATTTAACAAAACTGAACATCCATTTATGATATTTGATCTGTCAGCAAAGTAGGGATAGAAGGAACATACCTCATCATAATAAAGGCCATGTATGACAAATCTACAGCCAACATCATACTCAGTGGTGAAAAGCTGAGAGCTTTTTCTTTAAGATCAGGAATGAGACAAGGATGTCCACTTTCACCACTTTTGTATGATGTAGAATTGGAAGTCCTAGCCACAGCAATCAGACAGGAAAAATAAATGAAAGGCATCCAAATTGAAAAAGCAGAAGTAAAACTGTCATTATTGTGGATGACATGATACAATATAGAGAGAACCCTAAAGATTCCACTAAAAAAATCTCTATTAGAACCGATAAATGAGTTCAGTAAAGTAACAGGATACAAAATTAATATTCAGAAATCGGTTGCACTTTTATACACCAATCACAGACTATCAGCAAAAATAGGAAAATCATCCCATTTACAATTGCATCAAAAAGAATTAAATACCTAGGAATAAATTTAATCAAGGAAGTAAAAGACCTGTACTCAGAAAACTATAAGACACTGAAGAAAGAAATTGAAGAATAAACAAATAAATGGAAGGATATACACCATGCTTATGGATAGGAAGAATTAATATCATTAAATTGTCCATACTGCACAAAGCAATCTACAGATTCAATGCAACCCCTATCAAAGTACCAATGGCGTTGTTCACAGAACTAGAACAAATAATTCTACAATTTATATGGAACCACAAAAGATCCAGAATAGCCAACGCAATTTGAAGAAAGAACAAATTGGAGGCATCACACTACCTGATACCAAACTATACTACAAGGCTATAGTAATCAATACAGCATGGTGCTGGCATAAAAAACATACATATAGATCAATGGAACAGAATAAAGAGCTCAGAAATAAGGTCATGCCTAATCATGGTTGATTAATCTATGACAAAGGAGGCAAGAATATGCAATAATGTAAAGATAATCTCTTCGATAAATGGTATTGGACAGACAGACAGACATATACAAAAGAATGAAACTGCATCACTTTCTTACATCATATATAAGAATACACTCAAAATGGATTAAAGATTTAAATGTATGGCCTGAAATTGCTATTAGTAATTTTTTTCTGATATATCTCCTCAGCAAGGAAAACCAAAGAAAAACAAATGGAACTACATCAAACTACATAAAAGAGTCTTTGCACAGCAAAGGAAACCATCAACAAAATGAAAAGACAGTCTACTGAGTGAGAGAAGATATTTGCTAAAGATACATCTGATAAGGGATTATTATCTAAAATATATAAGGAAACTAATATAATAATGTCAACTGTAATTGAAAATGTTAAAATTAATAAAAGAAAAAAGTAATTAATAAGAAACTATAGAAATGTCCAGACATTTGATATTTGATAACTGAACCAATAGGATCTGTCAATACACACACACACACACACACACACACACACACACACACACTCCCTCTTCTTATATACCTAATTATCTAGATAGGTAAAAATATCTAAATGTCTAGACAGCTTATATAGTTATCTGTATATAGAGATTTATCTATTATCAACCGAATAATCTACCTATCTACATTTATTTTAAGGATTGGCTCACCTGCTTGTGGAGGCTTGCAAATTTGTAATTTATAGAATAACTTAGCAGGCTGGAAATTCAGGCAGATTTCTATGTTACAGTCTTAGGTAGTGGTCTCCACTTTAGGGCTCAGGTTTATGCTGTAAAACACTTGTGCATCCATTTATGTTGGTCCTGCCAGTTGGGGTTGGTCCTCATAACCTGTGTACTTCAGATGCTTATGGAAAGGACAGCTGTTAGTAGATAACTTAGAACTCTTGCTGAGTTTTGACATTCATGCTGCTTACTCAGGGGAACAAAGTCTTGAGAGGGTTATGCAAGGTGAGTCTTGATGAATGTGTATTAAATGCTTGATGCTGTTTGGTTATCATTACATTCAAATACATTTATTTAAAATCTATAGATTGAGAGCCGTTAACCGTTCTCAGCAAGGCATACCAGGTTCTTCACAACTGGATGCCTGCCCTCACTCTTATTTTTACAACGCAGACAGAGGCATTCTGTTAAGAGGAAAGTTAGAGCACCCCAGGAAAACCCCATTCCTCTACCCGCCTGTGTGCCTTTCTGTCCTGATCAGTGCGCTGCTTACGTAGGTGTTTTTTTTTTTCCTTTGTATAAACCCATTAACTTGAACATCTCTTCCCCACCTCCCCACCCCTCATTCTGTCTCTGCTGCTGCACTACAATAACACATATACACAATACACAAGCGCGTGCACTTTTTTTTTTTTAAACGTCAGAGTGTGTTAATCCCTAGGCTCAGAATCTTTTAAAGCCTCAGGTCTTACTCAGAGTAAAAGCCACTTTCTGTTCACTGGCCCACGAGACTCCACAGGACTGGCCCGACCTCATGGCAGACCTCCTCTCCCCTCACTCTCTCTTTAGGCAATTACTGCCAACTGGTATCCTTGTTGTTACTACTGCTTCACTCCATGGCAGGTGCTCGATGTACTTCATGAAATGAAATGTAATTGAAATAGTACTTACCCTTGTGAGGCTGAAGCTGTGTATCTGGATTTCTGTTTGGATAATGCCACAGGGAATTAGGTACTTTATTTATTAGAGCATTTAAAATTAGGATTGTGATGGATTTAGAATTCTACAAACATTTGGTTTTCACAGAGATTTTTTCCCTTTAAAATAGGCTTTATATTTTTTCTGGTATAAAATCATATATAAAATTTTTAAGAAACTTATGAATTACTAGTGACCTCAACATCCAGAAGTAGTCACTTTATATTTTGGTAGACATCCTTTCAAACTATATTCTCATGTGCATGACATATATCAATATATCTGTTCCTCAAAGTGTTTAAGGTGATTCTAACCTGCTTGCTTCCAGCGCTGTTCTAAGAAGATAATAAGAATACCTCCTTACATTTTACATACAGAAAGACAAAAACATATTCATTTATTCAGTGGTTTTAAACATGGAAAAGAAACAGGGCTATTTGCCAATTCAAATCCTAAAGGACTTTTAAAATACCTCATTGTGTTTTGATGAAATTTGGGTAGTTTTTTTAAGCTTCTCTAAACAGTGATTTTAGCACTAGAAGTCTAAAGTCTGAAAGTGTTTGGGACTTTTGAGAGCATATTCTTCACTTATGGTTCTCAGAGAATTTCAGAGACATTAAAATCTCTTCAGCACCATAGTGGGAATGATGAGCCATATCGTAAAATGAATTGAGCTTAAGAAATGTTTTTTACTGTCTTCAATGGGAGACTCTTCTCTGTTAATCTTATTATATGGGAGAAATGCCATTTTAACATTCATCTCATATTAAATACCATTTAATATTCATCTCTCTGAAGGACAACTATGGTTTAAGTAGTGCCACTTAAGATATGACTTTCATTAAATGCTTCTGGGGTAACTTAATTCATTACACAGAATATAAACCTTCAAATTAAATTCCCCTTTGTTCCTAATTTATGATCAGGAAAGTCAGCCTCCTCTGAGTAAGGGGAGAGTGTCCTTAGTGACACATGGCTTTAAGCTTGACTCTCAGCAGCAATGCAGATTGCCATGTGGTGTTAGGTGGAGCATATACAACTTCTGCAAATCTCTGCTCAGACTTCCGAGGAGATCAATGTTGATAACATGCGAGATATTCAGTCTTTTATAGGTTAGTCAAATGTATTTTTTGCATTGAAAAATTCTATAGAAGAATGTGCATATATCATCCTTATGCCATTCACATGTTGTCAAAAGACGACATTTAAGAAGAATACCCCTTAGGATTAATTTTTCTATTCTAAAGATTCTCAAAACTTGATCCTCATAATTTGCTAAATTACTACTTTCTGGGCACTGTAATTCTGGCCTCCCTTATTCCAGTATTCCAACCTCACTGAAGGCTGATATAGGAAATAACAATATGGGGAGCCCTTTTTCTTTTTTGACAAAATTGGCATCTAAGTTAGCATTCATATTATTGTACAACACCCTTTAATAAAAAGAGTGACAGATCCTCTTAATTCTTAGAAGCAGGAAAAAGTCTGTTTCTGATTAATTGGAATGCCTTATGGGTAGTGAGGGCTCACCACCATGCCTCCTTGTCTTTGTGGCAGTTCATTTTCTTGGAATGTGGTTTTTTTGGCCAGCTACTAGAGCTTTCTCCTTTCCTCTGTATTCTAGGTTCATGGTTTTTGTCTTTTAATTGTTATTTTCCATTTTTATTGAACTTCTCTTTTATGATGGGTAATCTTGTACCTTGCAGGAGATTAGGCAATGTGTATATAAATCAACAAAAATATCGTCATCATCTCTATACTAGGAAATGTAAACTTACGTTGGTTATGATAAAATTATCTTAATTTTAGAAACTCATTAATTCTTTACTTATAGGTTATTAATGGCTAAGTTTTTCTCTTTGTTTTTACAAAGTAAGTACATTGAGAAGGCCCCCATTACTGAGAGTAGTTTCTAGATTTTAATATCAGAAATGTTTTAGCCAGAATCTCAGTTATCAGGTTTGTGAATGATAGAAGTGTGAGCTGAATGAGTTGATGCTGCTATATAAAAGTTAACAGAAATAGCTATGGTAGACTACTTTGCCAATTCACACAGAAAAAAAGACTGACTTTACAGTTGTGATTTAATACTCTATATAGGTCTTTATTTTGTGACTAAGATCATATCTGTGAAAACTAAGTCTTTAAAAAGAGTGTAGGAAAAATTGAGAAAAACTTTTTGTTAGCTTCCCCCAGTTATATTGAGATAAAATTGACATATAACATTGTATAAGTTTAAGGTGTATGTATTGATGCGGTACACTTATATATTGCAAAACGATGACCACCATCATCATGGTATTAGCTAAAACCGCATCACATTGCTTAATTACTATTTCTTTTTGTGTGTGTGTGTGTGGTGAGAATATTTAAGATCTACATCCTCACAAATTTCAAGTACTTTTTGTTGCTCTTTAACTAATAAAATGTTGATTCTACCAACTGGATTAACTTTGGTCCCTGAGATGCAGATTTGTTTCCTGAAAGTCAAGATTAAGCATTTATCCTGTCCAAGTTTAGATTTAGAATATTCAAATTGTTAAGCCACTGGTCCTTAAAATTTTTGTTAATATAGTTTTTTTTGTATAAAAGTTTTAAATTCACAGAACACCCTGAGATGTTCTATTTGCCTGATTTCAGGACTCTTAAAGTTGCTTTTTTTTTTTTAATAAAGGTCACAAAATATTAGGAAATTTTCTTACTCTTAGTCATTCTTTTGCTTTCTCCTCTCTCACAAAGTATATTCCAATTGGTTACTATTAGTTTGTACATATTATGACATTTGGGACAAAAGGGGTTTTTTCCTCCCAATTTGGTAGAAATCTTGAGTTTTATGTTCTATGACAGGGAATTCGTTCTCCACTTTGGGTGGAATTCCCTCTGGACTATTTCCTTGTCTGTGACATGAGAGCTTTGACCACTGTGTCTTTAGGGCCCTCTCAGCATCAGAATTTTATGAATCTATGACAATTAAAAGTCACTGAAATTCATCAGAAGGTTTATGTAGGCATGTAGAGAAATTGAAGGAAACCCAATATTTGGGAAAAAATTTCTTTATTCTATGAGTATATAATGTATTTCTAAAATTTATTGCTGGTCCTAGAAATTTTTTTGTTAGAAATCACATAGAGAATTATGGCAGAAAGGAATGCCATTTTCTTTATTTAAAAAGTCTGACTTTAAAGAAGAAGAATTATTTAAATATTATAATTTAAAAAATTAAATCTATAGCTCTTGAAGGAAGAACTGGTTCTCAAATTGTTCATTCTGTATTCCATTCCAATATTACACATCTGAAATCACCATGAATTTGTAGCCAAAATATTTTCAATATTTAACTATCTTTGATTTCCTTCAACTTCTGACAGAAATACTCAAGTTCCACAAATAATGGACAAAATATAATAATAAAACTTTTTTTTTCTTCTATCTTATTTCCCTGACTTGAGTTTTACTTCATTGAGGACATTTCCTAGCTCTAGGGTGTCAAAATGGAGTTTTTGGGTCCCAAAGTTTCTGAAATATCCCATTAACAGTACAGAGCTGCAGCAATCAGACCCTATATCCAGAAATCATCAAAATACCTGCCTATTTTAAGAGATTGTTTTTTAGCGTTTTGTTTTTTCTTTTTTAGTAAATTATCAAATACTAACTAAACATTCCAATAAAATACTATTATCTAAAGAGAGGGCTTAATATAAGTGAGTTACTACTATTCACCAGGCAGTGTTTCTCCACCTTGAATGCCCATTAGAATTATTCTAAGGATCTCTAGAAACCTTTAGTGCCCAGGGTGTACCACAGGCTAGTGAGAGCAGTGGCCTGGGCTGGAGCTCAGATATCAGTAGTGTTGAAAGATGCCCGGGTGATTTCAGTATGCAGACACAGAGCCTCTCATCTAGGGTTATTTGTTTGAAAGATCACAATAACCTAGTTATTAGAGGACTATCCCTTAACGTTTGAACATACTGGGCTTTTGGGAAGCAAAGTGTGGCAGAGATGACCTTGCAAGATGAATCAAGATTGAGTCGGAAGCCTGCCTTCTACTAACACTAATTATGCTAACTTGGACATACATTTTACTCTGATCTGAAATTTTATTCCAGTTTCAGCACTAATCTTTAACACTTAATAGCATTATAGCAATTTTCTAGTATTTTCTATATCACATCAAGAAGTTGATAGGTTCAAAATTTCAATCTAGTAGTTTTGATTCAAGTAGCCATGTGATGGAGAGACCTTTAGTTTGATATTCAGCTAATGACTCATAGTTATGAAGATTTAGATTTTAGGAATTTCAAATCCAATGGATTGATGTTAATATTTCCATAAGCCTTGTTATTGTGTCCTGAGTAATGGTAAGCCTACTTACGAAAACAATGTATTTTGAGAACTTTGTTACATTAATGGACATCCTCAATACAAATGAGTCTTACACATTCATTAAAGGAAAGCAGATTTGGAAACTGAGAGGCAGCGATGGAGAGAGCCTGAGATGAGAGAGAGGCAGAGAATTTGGATACTCATCTGTATTTTGTCATTTTTTTTAGCAGTTTAGTTGCGAGTGCATTACTTAATCTCTGAATCTTAATTTCCTCATATACAAAATGGGAATCATAATATATACTCTAATTATTTCACAGAGTTCCCATGAGGCTCAGATTAGATCATTCATTTATTCAACAAAATTCCTTCTTTATATCCTTCACACCTAGAGTGCTGCCCAGCCTGTTAGTTGTTGGATAGCACTCTAGTTGTGAAGGATATCAAGAAGGAAAATATTGCGTTGAAGGAGTTAGCAAATATATTAGTAACTGCTCACATTAAAAAAAAAAATCACATTGTAAGCCCTTTGAAGAGGGCTTGCTCTTTAATCTTTGTGTTTCCACATCTCAATACCTGGCACAAAATATAGAAGGTGCTAAAATATTGGTTATATGAATGAATGAATTATATAATTCATTTTTTGAAAATATTGTAATACTCTAGACTGGGTCTCTGTTGAACAAGTGGAAATGAGTAAGGTGTGGATATGGTTTTATTTTTTTGCTGGTTTAAAGTACCACTTGAACTTAGTAGTCTAACCTGAGATCCTTTCAAACTACAACAATGGTTAATTTTTAGTTGGAGTTTGCTTCAATTTAAGTAGTATTCCCTTTTTTCAATCAATATTTCAACAACATCAGGAATACCTGTTTCGGCTTAACATCCTTTTCATGTTTGGTATTTATTCAAACTCCAATATTTCTTTTGGAAAGAAAGATAAATTCTTTCATTTTCCCCATTAAGTTTTTTAAAACGTCACTTCATAAATGCAATTTCAAACAGCTGGATTCTAATCTTTCCACCTATGGGAAGAGAGTTTGGTTTCTGCAGTGCTCCTACTTCATGGTCTGGATCACACTCAGCACACAGATTTTTTTAACCAGGATTATGCAGCCAGCAATGTGAACTTGTGGTTGTGCTTTGGGGCTGTGTTCACGTGTTATTCTAAATTAGGTCGAGGGTTGTGGCATGTGTCTTTTTCTATACTCTTTTAACGGAATGAGAACAAATGGAGAATTCTAATATCGCTTTCATACTGGGTCACAGAAATAAATACTTTTGAGGATTTAAGTTCTGTCTCTTTACAACAGGTAAAGGGTTTTCCTCTGCTGCCCCATGTGTCCTCAGTATAGCTGGAGGAGGCCTTGGTGTTCTGATGCCCAATCTTTTATTTGAATAACAGAATTTTAGACTTGAAAAGACCTTGGACTTGATCCAAATCTGCCACCATATTCTAGACAGACGAAGTTGAGGAGAAATGAAGAGGCTGTAATAATAGTTAGCGTCAGTGGGAGTCTTGGTATGCTTTTCTTGAGTTATTTTTCTACCAGCTGCCTACTGAGTAGGATGTATTATGCAAATCTGTGGGTGCTCCTAGGAAAAAACTCACAGAATGCAAGCTAATATTCAATGTAAGATATGCATAGATGTTTATGAGCTCACGTGTATATAATTATGTAATTTCCTTTATCCTTAATTGCTTAAATTGATAGTAATACATTGTTTGCAAATTTATTTAAAAGTCTTATAAAAGTAAATTCCATTTTCAAATATTGATTTGTACAGACTTCAGGGGTCCCATGTTCAATGTAGCCTATAGGGATTTGGGTTGGGCTTCATCCTATTCTTTATCAGTGATCCCCAACCTTTTTGGCACCAGGGACTGGTGCTTCCATGAGAATCTAATGCTTGTTGATCTGAGGTGGAGCTGAGGTGGTGATGCCAGCACTGGGGAGTGGCTGAAAATACAGATAAAGCTTCGCTCACTCGCTTGCCACTCTCCTCCTGTGTGGCCAGGTTCCTAACAGGCCACCAACTGATACCGGTCCACAGCCCAGGGGTTGAGGATCCCTGTTTTAAGTCACTCACATGGTCCTTGGAATAGATGCTTCTCAGGTAGCAGAGAGCACACATTATTTTCCCATGTTTACATTATAAAGTCAGTGCTACCCCTGCCTAGTATTAAACCTGGTTTTTCTTAGGCACGAGATTAATGAACACCAGATAGGTTAAATATTTTGCTCAGAGCCTCACAACGTCTAGTGACAAGTTGTAAATAAAATGTATGCACCTCCTTTTATCAAGCCTGAGCTCCCAAATTCTATTGTAGCCAGTCACTGCTGCACAGGCTCCTCATTCTTGGAGGCATGGAAAACCGCCATGGGTTTTTTCAAGCTTCATAGCTGTGACTTCTGCTGAACAGGTCATGGAAAGAAAGCACCTGTGTTACTCATTTCAGAGGTTAGAAATGTGGGGTAAGTAATGTATAGCAGGCCCTGGAGTGCCCCTGAGGCACTATCCTGTGCATTTCATAGAAGGAAGATCCTTACCAAGATTATCTTTCTCTGAGTTCAGTTTCCTCGTATCTCCAGATAGACTGAGTTCCCAAACTGTCATGGAACACAAATGGGGAAGAAAAAAAAATAACCTAAGAGCACCAAGTTTGCATTGACTGCTTCATGCTTTATATTGTACTTTTTCAGAGTGCAAATTCACCTGCACCAGCGGTAAATGCTTGTATCTTGGTTCACTGGTCTGTA
Organism: Pteropus medius; assembly: GCF_902729225.1. Lineage (NCBI taxonomy): Eukaryota > Metazoa > Chordata > Mammalia > Chiroptera > Pteropodidae > Pteropus > Pteropus medius. Next base: position 50,772,963 of record NW_024340849.1, read on the forward strand.
ACCAACAGAATGACTGTGGGGACAACAGTGATGAAGAAAACTGTCTCCTGGTGACTGAACATCCACCTCCGGGCATCTTCAACTGTAAGTCCCTCCTACTTACCTTGGCATCATTACATTTGTGTTTTTGAAATGGTTAGGAAGTAGGGTCCTGTGGAAATGGGAAGGATGTTGTTTTCCTGGGTAAGAAGAGATTTGCATTTTCACAGAGGAAATGTTTTCTTCTTTTAGGATAGAAAGCTGGTGTAGCTAAAACTGGAAAATTTATTCTATTTTCAGAGATGACCAGTGGCATTATGTTTCGAAATAGGCTTTTGCTACTTATCTTAGAAGCACTGACTAGATTCAAGAAAATAATATCAATTTAGTATTCTTTCTACCAGTTTTGTAGAATTTTTAATATTTTTAAGTAATTTTAAATAAGTAAATAAAGATATGTGGAGAGTCCATAATTAATCATGTAATTAAAATAAGAAAACAAAAATTTATATTGGACTTTTTAAAAAGGTTCTGATAGTATGTTTTTCTATTTGATACTGGATGGAAAACAACTTAAGTGAGGTGTTTACATGTGTGAATCCTAAGGCTGAGGCTTTGAGCATTTCTTAATTTGAAAAGGTGAAATAAGAGTTTGAAGTTCATTGATTTTTGTTTATCTCATGTTTTTATGAAGAAGGAGAGAGAAAGCAGCTTTGAAACACTGTTGAACTTCTGAAAGGAAAAGTGGCTTATTGTTTCCTGTATTTCCTTGGGCCAAGTGAATTGGGCTGAGGATGAATGTTTTCGCAGTTCTGGAGGAATGTTTGTAGCACTGACACTCTTCATGGGGTCTTCTTACTGAGGTCATTTCTTCAAACATTCAGCTTATCTTCCCAGTTTTAGCAACAATATTTTGAGGAGTTATATTTGTTGTTATTTAAAGCTTTAAAATGTTTGTTGTGAAAATTAGATTACATAAATACTGATACTGTATTGTGAAATTGGAAGAGATATTTAAAAAGAAACAATATTCTCTGTTCCTACTGTATTTTTATATTGGGGGAAAACTCAGAAAACAACTGTGCCTAGCAAATTTTAAGCCTGCTATTTACACTTGCTAAATTCAAGAGTCTAATAGTGCAATTGTTTTTTTCAAAATTTTCTGTTTGTGTCCGTTTGGATTTTCTGATGCTGAGTTCTTAGGGTTCCATCTCTATACTTTCAAAAGACAATTTAAGGTTAGATGTGTACTTTCGTGGTAGTAGGTCCATGTGTTTCCCTTAGTGATGTTTTATGCAGTAGCCTTTGCAGTTGCCAACACTGTAATTTGCATAATACAGCTTGCCTGGGTGCAGGGAAGGGGTCCCTGAAGTGATTGTCCTGCCTGTTTCAAGCTGGACTGCTGCATTCAGATCCTGGCCCTGGCACATACCCAACAGTTGGGTGCCTCTGTGGCCTGATCTGCACAGTGGGTCATGAGAATGGTTATCGTGAAGATTAAGTAGGATGGTCCACACAAAGCAATTAGAAAAGAATCTTGTGGATACTAAGTACTTGATGTAGGTCAGCTATACTCAAGCCAGGGAATCTTAGAAGGAGAAGAGCAATTAAAGACAATTTCTTGTTTTGTTTTCTCTAGACTTGAGTAACAGCAAGCACATACATGATAAGCTATGGAGAGACTACTAGGACTGTGTGTGGTACTTTGACTGGATTTGAGAGTTCTGTGTGAAAAGCAGATGGACAAAACCTTTGGCCCTCTGCCCTAGGACACTTCACAGACTGTTTCTCTGAATCTTGAAGGTGCTTATCCTTCACTTCAGGATCCTTTCACTGCAGTCCTCCCATTGTATTAAATCCCTTTTCTTTCCTCCCTTTCCTTTCCACACTTTCTTATCAGTATTCTTTCTTGGTTTTTAAATTCTGTTTATTTTTATATTTTCCATTGATTTTAAAAATGTGAATACTTTAATTTTGCTTAAAAGCCAGGTGAAGCAGTTACATCTATAAATGGCTCAACATTGCCCAGGCAGCTACAAAAATTTGCCCTAACAGAGGAATCCGAAGATCCTATTGGCAAACTATTGGTCCCTCCAGTTCAGATATAAATAAAACTTGTTGTCTTTATAGTGAAAATGGGAGATTATTTACAATGTGCTCTTTTTTTTAAGAAGAATGAATGACAAAGGGCAATACCATGGCTATGGCTTCCAGTTGACTTGGGTTCAAGTTACAGCTTAAGGAAGTGACTGAATCCTTTTAAGCCTTAGTTTCTCAATCTTTGAAATGGGAATCATTGCTGCTATATAAGGTTTCTCTAAGGATTTAAATGAAATAATATGCATAAAAAGAGTTGTCTACAAATATATTATTACTATCATCATCTTCACTCATTGTAGGCCATTTCTTGGAGAGGTGGACCGCCATGACTTTGTATCATCTGTCTTTCATGCAGGAGCCACTTTACTTATGTAACAGAAGTTTCCGTGTGTCCGAAAGTGAGTTCATCCCCAGAGGTTCTGGATCTTTCCCATACATTCTGTCCCCTGGACAGGGCTGCCAGCTAAAGGTAACTTGCTCTGATTTGGCCAGCAGTCCCCTCTATACTGCTTTCCCCAGATTCTCTGAAATCATCAGAGGGAGCCAGGCCCTCCTGTTACATTGAGAAACTTGCTCTGAGTTTGTTGTAGTTGGTCCATTCTTTATGGTCAGGTGCCTCTAGGAAAGGGTATAGCTTCCCTGCTCTTTGCTGGTGCTAGGGGTTGATCTAATATTGAATGAATATTTTCTCTTCCCCATACCCTGTTGTGAAAGAATACAGAATAAACAAAGGGTATTTGCTTCCTATAAACAGCTGTGTAATGAGGCTGAGCGGCTTTCCATTTGTAAGTGGGTTGGAATGGGCCTACCAACATGCTTCCTGTACCAGACAGACAGTGTGCCCTTCATGCAGTGCTAACTCTTAGTGATAAGCCTCCGCTTCCTCTCTACCTTGAGAACTTGAATTATTACAGGAATTCTTGTCTACAAAATGTTGTATTCTAGAAAACAAATAGTGCTTCTTCCGTGTTCCTATTTCAGAACAAGTTTTGTTTCCTTGATCTGCTTTGCTCCCACCTGGAGACATTCAGTGTTCTGCTGTTTGATTGCACTTAGGGCAGAGGAAGCTGGACTTTTCAAGACTTCTAGACAAGTTGGAATTGGTTTTCTGCCTATGTAGTGAGCATATACCATGGCTCAGATGTCTTGGTCATCTCAGTCTCTCATTTGATATTTGCTGAAATTTAGCATGAATTAAGGTTAGAACGAAAATGTTACTGCCATTTATGAAGTCAGCAATGCTAATGATAATGGAAGAAGCCCTTACAGTAGCTGTAAGTAGCTTTTCCCTTGGAAAAAACTGAGTTTCACCTGCTTCTCTACTTTTTAACTATGATCAGGCTGTCCATTGGCTGAGACTAGTTTATTTTGCTGTGAGCCCCAAAGGGTTTTATACAGATGTAGAGGACTGGACTGGTATTGATTGTCTCACAGGGAAAGAGTTTTGCTAGATACATCTTTTTACAGCCTAAATTGCCAGCTTTTAAAATTTTTTTTTTTATTTTTCACTTATAGTTGGGGTACAATATCATATTAGTTTCAGGTGTACAGCATACTGATTAGAGATCTATATAATGCACAAAGTGATCACCCCAGTAAATCTAGTATGTCTCTGCCTCATACATATTTATTATAATATTATTGACTATATTCCTTATGCTATACTTTATATCTCCATGACTATTTTGTAACTACCTATTTGTACTTCTCTATCCCTTTCTTCTTTTTCACTGACGTCCCCCAACCCCCTCCAATCTGGTGACCCTCAAAATGTTCTCTGTATGAGTTTGTTTCTGTTTCTGTTGTTGTTGTTAATTTTGTTCTTTAGATTCCACATGCATGTGAAATCATATGGCATTTGTCTTTCTTAACTTCATTCCGCTCAACACTCTCTAGGACCATCATTCAATATCTTTTCCCATCCCTTTGTCTTCAGTCTGTATGTGTCTTTTAATCTGAAGTGAGACTCTTGTAGGCAGTATATATAATTTTCTCATCCATTCAGCCACTATATCTTGATTGGAGCACTTAATTCTTTTTCATTTGAAGAACTTGTTGATAGATATGTAATTATTGCCATTCTTTATACAATTTTTGATACATATTTTTTCTTCTTCTTAAAGAAGTCTCTCTAACATTTCCCATAATACTGGCTTGGTGGCGATGAACTCTGAGTCTTAGCTTTTTCTTGTCTGGGAAGCTTTTTATCTATCTTTTGACTCTGAATGGTAGCTTTGCTGGATAAAATAATCTTGGTTGTAGATTCTGGGTTTTCATCACTTTGAATTTTTTTGTGCCAAGATCTTCTGTCTTACAAAGTTTCTTTTGAGAAATCATCTGCCAGTAGTATGGGTGTTCCCTTGTAGGTAACTAACTGCTTTTCTCTTGCTGCATTTAAGATTCTCTCTTTGTATTTAACCTTTGACATTTTAATTATGATGTGTCTTGGTGTGTGCCTCTTTGGGTTCATCTTTTCTGGGACTCCCTGAGTTTCCTGGGGTGGTATGTCTATTTCCTTCATCAGGTTAGGGAAGTTTTCCATCATTATTTTTTCAAGTAGGTTTTCAACTTTTTACTCTCTCTCTTCTCCCTCTGATACCCCTATGATATGAATGTTATACTTGATGTTGTCCCATAGTCTCCTTAAATTATCTTCTTTTGGGGGATTCTTTTTTCTTTTGCTGTTCTGATTGAGTGTCCTCTGCTACCCCTTCCTCTATATTGGTGATTCAATCTTGCTCTTCATCCACTTTGTTGATTCCCTCTAATGTGCTTGTCATCTTAGATATTGTATTCTTCATTTCTGACCAGTTCCCTTTCATATTTTTTATCTTCATTTTTGTTTTTGATCTCTTTGTTAAAGTTCTCACTGAGTTCATCTACTCTTCCCCTAAGTTCATTGAGCATCCTTATAACCAGTGTTTTGAACTCTGCATCTGTTAGGTTATTTGACTCCACTTTGTTTAAATATTTTTCTGGAGCTCTGTTTTGTTCTTTCATGTGGGGCATGCTTCTTTGTCTCCCCATTTTGGTTGCCTTTCTCTGTTTCCAGGTACTGTGTAAAGCTCCTAAGTCTCCCAGTCTTAGTAGCATGGCTTTGTGGGGCCCAGTGGCATAGTCCTGAGAGGGGTCCAGCTGCAGGGCAAGTTTAGCCCCAGCCTTTGACCCTCTGCTGCCACCTGGTAAGATTCAGCAAGCAATCCACAGATGGCTGCCACCCGTGCTGTACTTATGATTGCCTCAAGAGGCCACACAAAAACCGATGCTGGCTGCTGCCATTGTAGGACTTGGAGCTGCTCAGCAAGAAGCATAGGACATGCTGAGGACTCCACTGGATGTGGCTTGGGTAGGGCCAAAAGCTGGGAGGGATGGAGTTTCAGGGAGTGCTCTGGGCAGAGTGACTGCTGTTATTCAGTTTGATAACATCTTAGTTATAGTGGTGCTTGTGTCCCCCTGTTGGGAGTGAGAAGGGCTCAACCAAGGATCAATGGATACTGCTAGCACTTCTTCCCAGGAGAAAGCTACCCCTCTCGCCATCGCCAAGTCCTACAACTCAGTGTCCCTCCACATATCCCTGGCGCGTCCACTCTCCAGCATCCACCCCAGAGCTGGAGATCAGGGTGAGCAAGTCTGTCACTGCGAAAGTCCGGTCACGGTCATGGCCCCTTTAAGGGGAACATCTGCAGCTGCTGTAGCCTCTGTCTCTCTCAGCTCACATGAGACTGGGCAGACTCACATCTCCTCCCACTCCTACCATTCCAAGGTGATTTCTTAATTGTCTTCTGTAGTTGTAGGGCTTCTGTTCATCCAGATCTCAGGCAACTCTGCTTGATGTTTGATCCATGGTTTTGTCACAATTTTGGTGCATTTGCAAGAAGAGACATACAAAACCTCTACCCTCTACGCTATCTTGACCAAAACTCCTAAATTGCCAGTTTTTCTTGTGTCTTTTCTGCGTCAAAATATTGTACTCCCGAGCACTAAAAATACAAATTATACAAATGAAATTATTTATTATTTATAAAAATAAAATTATTAAGTGACTTCTTTAGTTATTGTACCAAGCATTGTGGAGAATGAAGGAAAACATAGATCCTGTTATCAAGGTGTTTATAGTCAAGTTGGGGAACTGAAAGATACGTGTACAAAAATGAACACAGGGTATTTAGAGCTGAGCATTTCCTGCAATTTGTGGTTCAGGAGCTTACAGAGAATCATTCTAGGTGTACTGGTAGTCATGGTGGCTTTGTGGAGGAGGTGTGCTGGGTGTCATGCAGAGGACAGATCTAGGGCAGAGAAAAGCATAAATGTGGAGAGAGTGAGGACAGATAGCCTGACTCTACAGAAAGCCTGGGTTAGGTGTAGCCTGAAATAGGGTTAGAAAGGTAGGTTGGACCCATAGAGAAAAGCCAGTAAGTCATGCTATATCTTCTGCCCTTGTCTCTAAAAAGAGACCTACTGCCTGTGGGTTCAATGTCATGAGTAAGGGAGAGCTGCACAGTCTGCCTATTGCTCTGGGTGATGCTGGCATCGCTGCTACCAGCCTTTTACTCAGTGAACCCTCTGCCTCACCATTCCTATCAAGCTGAGTATTTACTGTTACACTGCATTTTCAAAACCTCTTTGTCACATCTTTGTGGGAGAGAGCAGAGTTCCTTTGACTTGTCAGAAGCAATAATTATGTAGCCTTGCAAAGAGTTGAGTACTTTGAAAGTGTTGGCAAAAACTGACTTTCCTTAAGCAGTCACTGTTAAGGAATTCATGTTACTAGTCCTTCAGAGTAAAAAAGTTGATATGAAGCCAGCAGTCAATCAGAACAACTTTTACATTCAACTTCAGTGGAATTTCTGATTCTCCCAATTCTACTGGCTGGGGAAGTTGCTTCTTTCTCAATAGGTGGCCTCATAAAACTGAATCTCAAAATCCAATGAACTGAAGCTAATAAAATGTACCCAATTAAGCCAGGAATTTAACTTCAGGACTTTTTCAGAAGGAAACTTTCTCCCCCCAAGTCCATTTAAAGTCATAACCAAATAAGATAAAATTTAACATATTAAAATCTGAACTCAGTGTCTTTCTTCCCAAACCAGCTCTTATCACTTTCCTCAAATTTTTTTCCTTTTTTTTTTTTGGCTAAAGGATCTGGCACCCTATTTGTTACCTAGGTTCAAGACATCAGTCACGTTTAGTCACTAAGCTAAACTACCCTGTACTTCACTTTTGGCTGTCAACTCCCCACCTCCCAAGTATGTTTGTTTATTCATTTGTTTACTTTATTGAGATATAATTGACATATGGCACTGTGTAGGTTTATAGTATATAGCCTAATGATTTACATACATTGTGAAATGAATACCACGATAAGTTTAGTCAACACTAAGTATTTTGTATTTGGAACCAGGCTCATAACCATATAGAAAGCCTATCCACAAATAGGCTTCACAAAGACTAGACATTTTTCCTATAATTTTAGTAAATATTAACAATAATCCTCTAATAGCATCAAATATCCTTTTAGAATTCACATTTTCCCAATTGTCTTACAAATGTGTGTTTTGTTTTGTTCCATTTACAGTTTGTTTGAACCAGGACCCAGAGAAGCTCCAAGCATTGCTCCAAGATGGATTTATATGAACTTAAGAATTTTTCACTCTATATCCCCCTCTCTATGCCCCCCACACTTCTTGTAATTTTTGTTGAAAAGGTCTGGATTGTTTGTTCTGTAGAGTTTCCATACTCTGGATTTTGTTGACTGCTTTCCCAGGAAGTTACTCAGTGTGCTCCTCTGTCCCTTATAAATCCTGTCAGTTGTTAGTTAGGTCTAGAGGTTTTGGGGAGATTGACGTTTGAAAGTTGTGTTTGTAAAGCAATTTTATAGATGCTGTTGTCTTCCATCAGGAGGCATATCCTGTCTGGTTGTCTCTCTGTTGTATGATAATCATCAGTCATTAGGGGTTGCAAAAACAGTCATAAGCAAATTCTATCATTTTTTCTCCATTTTTATAGAATACTTCTATAAAAAGAAACTCTCCATCAACTATGTGAGTATTATGAAATAGTTATCATATAGGATCAGTTTTCTTAATAATGAGAAAATTCTCTATTGCCCTTCAGAAATAACCAATGAGATTTTCTTTGTGTCATTACGAACTGATGAATTAACATACATTTGATTTTTACCTGGAACCTTTTAAGAAACCTCCTAGCTGTACTTAGGTAATCAACTCCCAGGTCTTATCCAAGATTCTGTCAGCCTCAATGGCTTGTTTAACTTCAAAGAGGTGAAACTTCAGAAGTGCAGGGTCTGACCCTGTCCCAAAGCCCCACAGCAACTGGGAGTCTCATGAGCTTACTTCCTCACACCTGCTCATCACCTCATCTGGTTGATCTTTCCTTTTCTTCCTATACATTCTTAGGTTCTTCCTATCCCTTGACCTCACCTATCTACTTTTGACTTTCCGAAGTGTCTTCTTACAGCCCTATGCCTCTGAGCACACCACCCTCTGCTGTACCAGGGCTGCAGTCTGCTCTCCAGCTCCTTCCAAGAAGCCCTCATTTGCCAACAGGCACTGCATCATGGTTGGGCATGACCTCTTCTCAGGCAGGGCCCTCAGCACCCCTGAGAATCCTTACAGTTCCCCAGTTGGAACTCTCTCCGTCTTTCTTTCACACTTGTCCAGATCTGCTCTGTTTGCCTCCACCAGTCCTCCATCCCTTATCCCCCATCCCCTGTTCCTTTCTCTCTCAGTGCCAGCTTACCTCCTACTGCATTGGGAAGATAGCTAAACAGCTGTCTGACTGCTCCCTCTCTAACCCCTTTTTTCTAACTACTGTACTCCCCTAGCTGCTTTTCCTGGGTTACTTGTTCATTGCCAAATCCAGTGAGCTTTTTTTCCATTTTATTTTATTATTCTTTTCTCCACAATTGATAAGGTTGATCATCCCCTTTCTGAGATTCTCTGTTCCCTTGAGGTCAAAGGATTTGTAGCTGTCTGGTGTCTTCGGACACCTCCAGCTATTCCTCCTCTTTGGCAGCTCCTCGGTCCCCCAGGTACCATCCTCGGCTATACTTCTCACTCCTTGCCCTTGCCTGAGTAATTCCAGATACCCCATGGCTTTAAAACCATGCCCACATTCTTATCTCCAGCCCAGACAAATGTATCCAACTGTTTGTAATACCTCTTATAAGCTCCCAAACTCTGAGTATCTAAAGTTGAACCAATTATTTTTCCCTCCACACCCAGACCAGTTCTTCCTTTGGCATTTTCTATGTGAGTGTTATGACCATCTGCCAGTTATATCACATTGGTCACCCTCCCTGACTCCCTCCCCATAGCCAGAAATAATTTCTCCTACTTGGAACCTTGTAGCACTTTATAGCCCTCTTAAAGTGTCTGTTCTGCTTGTAAAAGTATAATTCCCACTAGATATTAAGCTCTTTGAAGACAGGGGCTATGTTTACATCTTGGGAAGCCCTGGCACTCTTAACATAGCCTGGGCTGTCCATATGGACATTTGACAGTATTTATTTAATTGAACTGAAAGCTATCTATCCTTTCTCTGCTACTTACCAGCATGCTGTCAGCATAGCCTTCAATTGAACAGTGCCTGTAGGTTTCTGCTGTAGCCATTGTGCCTCCTATAGTGCATGGCGCATATAGCATAAGGTGCATGGCATATGTAGCGTATAGTACATGGCATATATAGTATAAGGTGCATAACATATATAGCATATGGTATGTGGTATATATAGCATATAGTAAGTGACATATATAGCATATGGTTCATGGACCTGTAAATATTTGCTAAGTGAATGGATGAATATGATTATTTTAGAAAACTCAAGTCTGACCAGAGGATGAAAAAAACTTTTGTTTCATATGGCCTAGTACCCTGCTAGTTGCAAAGACCTATACAATCCAGGGAGCCTGCATGATAGGACACAGAAAGAGATGATATACGCCCCCCAAATTGTCTGTCATTACAATTTATATTTAGTTATTATTAAGAGCCAAATTAACCAGAGTATAAACCTACTCTAGTGCAAAGTGTTTATTCTGTGACGAATAGTATGATGGACTTTTATTGGGGGCAAGATTTCTCAATACAGCAACCTTTAAGAGACAAACCTTTGGCTTCTGAATATCCACATACTATATGAAGGGCTGATTCATATCAAGCCCAGAAGAAATGTGAAATGCTTCCTGCCCAGCCCAAACAAGTGTGTGTGCGTGTGTGCCTACGTGTGGTGTGTGGGTGTGTGTGAGCATGTGAATGTATTTCTGAGTTTGGGTGTGGTGTCTAGCTTCAGTTGCCTGATTAGTCCTACCAGGACAGGTCCCCATTTTATGCCAAGGTATCCCTTGCACCCTGAGTCTCATATCGCTACTGGGAAACCATGTTTCCTGTGGGCACAATATTATAAACAACATTATACACTGTGATTAGGTTCCCAAGTTGGTCCTACAATTTGTTTAAACTACAAAGTACAATATCAGGCCCTGGGTTTCAATCCTGGAGTTACCACTCACGGACTGTGGCTTTAGACAAGTTGCTTAACCTCTTCATGACTTGATTTTCTCATTTGCAAAATGAAGGTGATAATATTGGTATTTCCTTCAAAGGGTTGTTCTGTGGACTTAATAAAATAGTTTAGGTAAAGCAATTAGAATAATGCCTAACATGTAGTAAATGCTCAATTAATATTACATTTACAACCCTGTTTCTCTATTTGTTGCCTTCAAAGTTTATTTTGAAATAATTTTCAAATTTTTATTATAAAGTTACAGAATTTATCCTTTTTATCCTTCTGTCTTTATGCATTTACACTTTTTTTTGCATTTACAAATTTAATTTTTTCTGAAACAGTTAGGAGTAATTTGTAGACATCATGTCTCTTTACTTCAAAACACTCCAATGTGTTTTTTCTAAGAAAAAACATTCTCTTCCATAACTGTAGTATACTTAGTAAAGCCTAGAAACTGTAACATTGATACAGTACTATTTTCTGTGATGCAGTACACATTAAACTCTTTTCAGTTGCTTCCATCACATCTTTCATAGCAATTGTTTGTGTTTCTCAGCAAAGCCTCAGTAGACAAGTAGTGGAAATACTGCTGGGGAGGAGGCTGCACTAGAGACCTCTCAGATCCCTTCCAGTCTGGACCCATCTTGACTGTTCAAGAACAAGAGCACACAACAGGAGCTCATAGATCTTGGTGTTTTTTGTTTTTGTTTTTAATCTACTTCTGTTTCTCATGTATTTCATTATCTCTTACTCAAAGAGGAAGTAGCAATACTCCCTTTCTCTGATGACCAGTAGGTGCAAGGAGTTTATCTGAAAGCTTGTGGCTTCTTAGTGGTGGGGATGACAGAGGCAGAGAGCTGCCATTTGCTGCGTGCCTGCAGTTTACACGCATCATCTCATTTATCTCTCAAAATCATCCTAGAAAAGTTTCATAGGAAACAGTGCTCAGAGAGGTTAGATAATTTATTCAGAGTCACACAGTTAGAACATGCTGCAGTTGAGAATTGAACTCAGGACTGCGATTTTGTTTTGCTTCCGGATATTTGTTTGTTTGTTTTCCATGATATTTTGCAGTAAGATAAAGATTTAATCATCAGTTTTTAAAGATTTATAGAGTTTGGGGGAGGGGAGTGGAGATTAAATTTATTATTATGAAGGTCCATGAGTGCTCCAATACAATTGTTGATATGACAGTTTTTAATTGATACACCGATAATGTTAATCTTGGTTTCATTCTGGATTTTCAAATAGATTATAAAAAATTAACCCAAGAAACCCAGTGTATCAGGGGTCATTGATTTTATTGAGTTCTTTTAAATTTCCTTTACTACTTGATTAATTAATCCCTTCTTCCATTCTGCATAGGCTATGTACTATTTACGTGTCTTGGGGGAAGTCAGTTCTCCTCTCTGTTTTACTTTCTCTATCAGGAGGGTGACTATAATGAGAACTGACCTGAAAGATCGTGTGGCTCAAGTTTGATGGGACTCAGTGAACAGAGAGACTATTTCTGCCATTACTCTATTCCATTTACCTTCTGTGAAAGATGCCTTCTTGGCCAGATGTGGGCTTTTAGCCCTAAACCCCTAATTTCCTGCTGGATCTTGCTTAAGCTCTTTGGCCTCTACAGATTCCTTCAGCTGTGCCAGCGGAGCACACATGGGCCCCTGCCTGCTTCCTAGGTCCTTAAGCACACAGTGGATTAGACTCTTGATGTTGCTGACAGCAGGGAGAGTGGGAAAAGGATCTTCCAGTGTGTTGTTGTCCCAGAACATGGTGAAATGGGGCGGTGTGGGCTCTGAAGTTTCCTTTTGCTTATTTCTGGCTTACCTTGGTCAAGGCTGGTAGTAAAGGCTGCTTTCAGTGAATCAAGCTGTTCTGCTGAACCCTGTATATTCTTTGGACAGGGCTCTCTACCCCCTTTTTCAACTTAAAAAAAGAACCCACAGCAAAACAATTATTGACTTGTGTGAAAATGGTATTTCAAACAAGGTGAGAAGGAGGATATGCATCTCTTAGGCTGAGCCTGATCATGTTGCAGGTGGTCACTAGCAACAAGCTTCCACCTGGTTGTGTTTTGGGGGGTAGGACACAGAGGTGCCACTGGTTGAGCTCTCCTTCCTCCTTTATCCCCCAAAAGGCGGGCCCCTTCCCTGCTGCCCACTTTGGTTTGCTACCTTTGTTTCTCCAAGACAGCTTTCTGATCAATTAAAATCTTGTAGGGTGTTGAAAGGCAATTCTGCCTTTCCAAATAAACAAAGGCAGAGAGCAAATGGGAGGGAAAGTTTCTATAAATCTTAGGCATCATTTCCTCCTGCTGTGACACTAAATATACGTGGATAAAAACAACCTCTTAGATTTACATTTTGATTCTGTTACTGCTTTCATGTATGTGGGGCTGTCCCATTTCAGATGAAATTTTCCACTTCTTTAAATATTTAGTAGTCTAGTGTGGATGTTAATGAAAGTCTGGCGGTGCTATTTTGAGAATTGCAACAATGATAGTAATTTTCAGTGTCAGATTCCTGCTTCGCAAAGGGGGAGAGGGATGGGAGGAGGAGAAGGGAAAAATGGTTTCAGTTCTAATAGAGTTTGCCATCCACTGGGCTGTGCCAGACAGATGGGTCATGAATACTGTCTAGACGCTCTCTGCCTGAGAGAAGCTCTGGTCTCTAAGGACACGCAATGAGAAGCAGGCTTAAGTAGCTGGGGAAAGTCAGGGCAGGCTCTCCTGTAATAGAAATCAATGTAGATCTGCTTCCTGGGGGAGGCTGAAAGGTGGGAGGGGAGGTTAGATGCAGAGGGGGTCTTGAAAGAAAACACCCTCTACTACTGATCAATTTTAGTGCAAATTTGACAAATATTAGGCATTAGGGAGAGTGTCAAAGGAGAGTTGTAGTACGGTAACACTATTGATTTAAACTGTACTCCATCACAGAATTCAGAATGATTTAATTCATACATCTTTGAAAGGCTAGAGAAGAACAGAAAAGGAGGACTTTTCCTCCTGTCATTAAAACAAGAACACAGACTATCGGGTGACCTGCATTAATTGTGTGTATTGATGAACCTGGTACTGCTCCAGTTGAGGCTGTCCTGACTGTTTATTTTCATGGGTTTAGCCTCTTAATTAGGAAGTGTTTTAGAGACTCATCTGGCTTGCTTTCATTTCTGATGAATCTCTGAGAACTTCCCAAAGCTGGATCTCATCCCAGCCAGCTCTGCTAATGGTGGTGGTGTAGGAAATGTAAAAATCTCATAAGCACCCTGCTTAAGTGCACTTGAGTGCATGGACACTTCTGATGGTTGTTTTACTCAGTATTTCCTGGGTGCCATGAATGGAGTTTGCATGACATAAGTAGTGAGTTTCTACATATGAAAACTCTCAGTCTAAATGTAGTGGTGGTGGTGGGGAAGTGGGATATTGCTATCAGGATGAAATTATGGGAGAAGGCAAAGGGACCACCAACAAGAAGAGCATGACTCAACTCAGCTGAGAGGGGCTTCATTGTTGGGCTTGATGTCAACAATCATATATTTGCCCTAGGAAAATTACCTAAAGAATCTATAGTAAAACTTGTAGGGAACCATCTTTGAGAAATCACACAAAATAAAGATAGAATTCAACTGTCATGTGATGAGACCTGTACTGCAGAGGTGGAGTGACCCCCTGAGGGTCAGGCCTCTGAATTAACCATATGGGCTTGTAGCTCTTTTAGTCATGTCTCAATGGAGACACCATCATAGGCTTTCAATTTGCCAAAACTCCAGCAACCTAAATTTAGCAATAATCATTTTTTTTAACTCCTTCATTCATTCTTGTTATGTCCCAAGAGCTTATAGCAGAGGGAATAGTAGATGGTTTTTGCTTCTTCCTTCCCAGGAAGAAAAGGGAAATCAAAGATCAAAAGAGTACACAATTTCTGGACAGGAAAGAAAGAGATCTTGTGTTCAAGAGCTGCAGCCGTAAGCAGTGAGTAAGCCGTCTTTGCTCCAAAACAGTTCTCAGAAATATCACTGAGGTCACCCAGAAGGTACAACAGTCTTTCAGAAAGGTGTCTTCTTTCCTTAAAACTCTTGCTTGCTGTCCCCATCAGACTCTTAACAATTAGGGCATAAACTCTCCTTCCCTTTGGATAACCTGTAAGGAGCATCCATTTGTGGCCACAAAGTGCAATGTGAGGACATGATGCAAACTTACACTCACAGCCTCTGGTGTCTGGAAGGCAAACTACAATACTTGGCAGAACCCCAGCACGTTTTGGTTCTATTCACTTATAATCAGAAGAACAAAACATGCATCTGCCTATTTCAAAGACTCCAAAGATTTTGTGGGGTGACTCATGTATGTGCCTTAGCTACAAAAATATTATTTCTCCTCTTTGAGAAAAGGTACCTTTCCTCACCTTGGCACACACCTGTTCTGGAAGGGATGACTGGGTATTTTGCCTCCTTATTTTTATCTCTTTATCTTTAGAGGAAGTTCTGGGCCTCCATTATTCATTTGATTCTTAGAAATGGGCGAAAAAGGAATTGAGCTAAACCTCTGACTCTTTTCCCTTTAGATCTTGGAAGGAAGGCCCAAATGTTGTTCTTGGTAAGGTGCAGCAGTGGGCCATGCTCAGAATGGCACTGCCTCTCTAACAGTCTGGATTTGAAACAGGTAGCAAGTTGAAGCCCAGTGACCACTCTCCCAGTAATGAGGGGAGTGGTTAAACCAGGCAGGGACAATTATTTATCTTCTATGACCTGATTTAGGTCTATGTCTGTAACTTGACATAATTTTCCACAGAAGGGCAACCAAGAGAGATGCTCCTCTTCTTATTATGTATACTTAGAAGGTAGAAGTGTTGAGTGTGTCTTTTTCATAGGGAGAGGGCTTGGCATGAAATGAAGATTTTAAATGCCTGTCTGATTTCAAAAGATGGAAACAGTCTTCATTCTCTCAGAGCTACCAGGGCATCCTGCTAACCCACCAAAAGGCCATCAGGACCCAGTGGCCACTGCCTAATCATGCTCATGTAGGTCCATGTTTGTTCACATGTTGAGACATTTTAATCTGGAAATGACAAGGACTGATGGCCAGTACAGTTGGCTTCTTCCAAAAAAACAAGATACCAGGACTGATAAATTTTCAGACTTTGTTGAAAGAGAATAAGTTATTGAAAGATAATGTCTGGACAGGAGGCTGGAGAGTATTCTAGAGCAAACATGTTTGGGGTAGTTACTTGCAGAAAATGATATATTGAATAGTAGCAACATGTATCCTTTTGGGAGGCATATTTCACAGAAAGTATTTTTGTGAGTGTTGAATATGGGAGAGGCACAGGGCTGGGTGATGGGGTGGTTGCAGGTGTATGGGGGATGTGGGTAGGGGTGCATGCAGTATACATGGGGGCATTGGGAGGTACAAGGTGTGCAGGGGAATAGTTGATGGGGTGGGTGCAAAATATATGAGGGTGGGTGATGGGGTGGGTATAGATTATACAGGGGGGAGAGGATGGCTGCAGGGTTTGCAGGATATGGTCTCTTTTCAACTTTTTCCATCTGGTGCTGAAACAGTGCACTTGAGATGTTCTGTAAAAGTTTAGAATAGTTTCTCCATTGCCAGTGTGTGGGAAAATTTCCTTGAATTTGGTGCCGAGGTCAGACCTCATCGTGGGAGGCAGGGTATTGGAGACCTCTTACTGTCTTGAGCAGCCTGACAGGAGGAGGCAGGAGCACAGTAGGTGAGCAGAGATGTCATATAGGAATTGTCATTATAAGCCAGCTTGCTTGGAGGTAAGGGATGAATTTCAGGAGCATTACTAGAAAGGTAGATTGGGGCCAGATTCTAGAAAGTCAGAGATGTCAGACCAAATAGTTTCTATTCTTTATCCTGAAAGTTTCTGAGGAGGAGAGCGAGGATATGGTACAATGCAATTACATGTGTGAAGGTCCTTAGAGATCACCTTGTTCTGCACTGCACTTCATAGACAAGGGAACCTAAACCTGAGAGTGTAAATAACTCTTTCAAGGTCACGAAATAGTGATTGGCAGAGACTCTGGACAGGAGTCTTATCTCTTAGGCCAGTTATCTTTCCACTGTATAATGTCCTAACACTAACTTCTCAGGTAAGGCAGTGGCAGAAAAAGATAAAGAATAAAGAAGGAGTCATCTGGAAGGACCCTTCTCCAGTAGGGTAAATGACCTTTAGGTGAACTCAATGTGCAACCCATGAGGGCAGAGACACAGAAACATAACTAGGAAGGTTATCAGAGAGGGCAGGCCCCCAGCACATTTGTCACCAGTTGCACCTTTTCAATAGTTTATGAAGATACTCATATTGTTATGATAGTTGTCAAGATGATGTAAAGAAAAGAGTTGGGAGGAATCGGTGTGAAAGCTACCTCAGGTGATGAATACAGGAGTAGTCTGAGTGTGTCCCAGCTTGGCGGCATACTCTGTTTTGGGGCATCCCTCAGTGTGGGGCCTGCTGTTGCTCTGCAGGCCACATCTCACTGTGGTGATCTCAGGGCCCAGCACAGCACCTGGCAGCCTTCAGAGGCTCTCAGTGCTGTGAAAGGAGGAAGGGAGGAAGGGAGGAAGGAACTGAGGTTATTTCAGGGCAGACGGCTGTCTGGGAGAGGCCAGCAGGCAACTAGAGAAGGTGGAGGACCCCTGGGCAAGTCTCTGAAGGGAATGGGATCCGGCACAGAGAAGGGGAGGAGCCTCCTTCTGGGAGGCTTGGGTAGAACTTAGTCACTGAGCTGAAAAGGAAGAGGAAAGATTGCCTCATGGGGCAGATCTTCCCAGTAAAGGGTAGTTGGGGTCTTCTGCCACCAGTCAGCTTGGGACTGGGGAGTTAAAACAAAATACTAATATAGGAAAAATCCACAGTCATAACAATCAACATCTTGGTTGTACTTTACAACTTTCTTTAAAGTTTTAAAATATTTCAGTTATATTGAGGTATAATTGACATAATTGTAAGGTATTTAAAGTATACATCATAGAGATTTGATACATGTATGCATTGTGAAAGCATTCTCCCCATCTAGTTAATTAACACATCACCACCTCACATATTTACCTTTTTTTTTGGTTGTTGAGAATATTTAAGTTCTACTCTCTTAACAAATTTCATTTATACAATACAGCATAACCAATGATAGCCACCCTGTTGCACATTAGATCCTCAAACCTTCTTCATCTTATAGCTGAAAATCTGTCCCCTTTTACCATTTCTCCCTATTCCCCTACTCTCCAACCCTCTATAATGCATGTGTGTCATGGGATTTTTTTGTGTGCAAATATAACATTTGAATAACAGAGGGAATTGTATTTGAGGAAAGATACAGGGTCGGGTTCTTTTCTCCTTTGCAAACAAATGATGATGGACTTTGTTTTGGTTTGCTGTTGGTGCGTTAGTGGTATAGGTTTGTGTGTGCGCATTATGGAAATCAGGAGACCTGTGAATTGCTGTAGTGTTACACAGAAACTTTGGATGTAATGTTCAGAGGGGCAGTATGCTTAATGATGTTTTTCTTGGATGCCTAGCACTGAAACTTGGTTTGATCATGGGTGACAATAGATTTTTGCATTACTTATGTCACAGAAATGAGTTAGAATACAAATCAGCAGCTTTGCTACTCTCTGCAGTGACCTTGATTCATTAGCACCTTGGGTCTGGTTTTTCTCAGTCCCTATGGTCCCTCATGGCTCAAAAAAGAAAAAACAAAACAAAACAAAGAAAAATATCTCAATCAGTGACTTGTGTTATTAACTTGAATAAGGTAAATATTGAAGACAACATTTATCCAACAAAGGTATTTCTTTGTAAATAACAATTATTTATAGGCTTTTGAGAGGTGTTCATCAGGGCATAAAATGTCTACTAGTACCCCCTAAAATTAGAACCCCTTCTGTGTGACTGACCCATCTGTTTGTTACAAAGTACCAGGTACACCACCTGCCTTTCCCACTGTTACCCCTGCTCATTATCTTTCAACCCCCATCCCCAGTATTGCTGTATAATCTGTTCATTGGAGACAATAATGACGCAGTGTGTGAATTCAGAGTCTAGCACCTAGTAGCACCTTGATAGAAATAGAAAGCTGTGATCACAGCATTAAAATATGCTAACAAGCTGCAGGAGCTAATGGGCATCACTTTTACACTGCAGATGTTCATTCCGGCACTAGTGCTGATTGCAGGGACGCTGCTCATATCCCAGTATTCGATGGTTGTTTTTGTTTATTATAGTGTTATTCTCCAAAAGGGACTTCCTATCTCCTTTATAAAGTGTGCTGCTTTTCTGGGCCTACAATGATAGAAGAACTCCCTTTAGTAAGACAGAGAGAGTGATCAAGAAATAGAGTTCAGTGGGAAAGCACTATTAATGATAATGGTAGGATACAGTCATTTAATTAAAATAAATTAGATTTTATTCTGTTTGTGGTTAATGTTTATCTAGACAGAGTTTCTGAGCTCTAGAAAGAGGTTCTAAATGTGTTTGATAAATGCATACAAGAATTCCAGTGTACCAAATTTAAAGGGATGATTTAAGTACATTATATTACATTTTAAGCATAAAGAATTTTGAATTTCTGGCTTATAGTTTTATTTGTTTTGCTTCCTGGCTCATATTAACAAATGACTCCATTTTCTTCATAATTTTTGCTCTAATTAATACCTCAGTGCACCCTTTGCTCCCCCCTCACTTTATTGGGTTGCTCTCATTTTGCAAAAGTCAGTTGGGTGAAAAACATATTTAGAATGAATGGACAAGACAGCCAGATGCTATCTACTATACAGGGCTGGTGGCATTTGACTACACTGAAGGATGGCTGCCTGTGTATGGAGGGTAGCAGGAGGAAATCCTTGGCCCACATTGGGAGTTTACCCAAGCTGCAGGTCCAAGCAGCTGGCAGAGGTGAGGTGGGCAGAGTGCTGAGTACACTCAGAGCTCAGGCAGACACATAGCCAGCCTTGTCCAGAAGGTGTTGGGGAGCAGGGAAGCACTGTGTACCTATGACAAGAGCTGTTGTATTGGATATCTTGTGTTGCCTTGGAGATCGTGCACTCCTGAGACTTCAGATATAAGTAATGATCATTTATACATTAATCTGTTTATGAAATATCCCACTTGATGTATACTTTGCTGGATCCCCCAAAACAAGGACAGGGCATGGAACCGAGTATATATTCAATCAGTATACAGTTGAGTGGATGTTGAGTGGATTCATATGTTGAGTGGATTCATATGCACCAATCAATGTGCTGGGTAATCCAAATTGTGTAAGACTTGGTGGTCCTTACCTACAAAGAGCTTAAAGTGGACTGATGCTGGGATACCTGCATCCATGGGCGCACACAGGAGCTAGGAAAAGAGGAGTGGGCATTGCTAGGGAGGGGCCAGGAGAAGCTCAATAGAGGACCAAGAATGCTTAAGCACATCCTGGCACCAGGACTGGGGATTTTCCAGGCTTGGCAGGTAGATCATTTTACCCAGTGTGCACTTGGGCAGGGAGCCAGGGGTCTCCAAGCTTTTCAAGGAAACCTGAAAAAAAGTGGTACTTCCTCCATAATAGGAAAAGAAAACTGCACAATTATAATGAACATATGTAATTAACTGTCAATAGAACATAACAGCACATCAACTAATCAACTACGATTCATTATCTCATGTAGGATGTCTGTGCACTTCACTGGTGAAGAGTGTGTCTGTGAGGCCCATGTAGGCCAAATTCTAAATATATATTAAAACTAAAACTGAGATTTAAAAACTCTAAAGGATCCAGGAGAAAATATAAAATACATTATATCTAACCTATGTATTTACCCAACTATGAATCTTTATACTGTCAGTTGATGAAATAAAACAGAGACGGTAAGTCTGAAAAGTTCTTAGTTATGAAATGAGTGTTCTAGGATAAAGGAGTGGCTGAAGCAATAGAGGATATGCTTACTACATACTTAATGATGGAAGAAATGGCTAGATTCAATAGTAGAAGCTTTGAGGATAGCCCTTAATCTGAGCTAGAAATACTATCTGTGAGTCCTGATGACTGAGGGTAGTTGTAAACAGGAACTCTTAAAAAGAAATGGGAGAATCCCTTGATAAATAGATGTAAAGCAGTTTTAGTTGTGTTCTACTGCCTGAATGAATATACCACTCATATTATATACCTGAGACATATAATTTTTTCTGTGTTCTATTAATGGAATGTAAAATAATCATAACATGAATGCAGACAGGTTAAAAAGGGTGGGTGAGGAAGCACAGATGTGGATGACACATTTCCCATACCTTCCAAGATGCCAGGGAGCCTGTGGTGAGAAGAGGCTGGAGCCTACAGTGACAACTGCTCCTGATTTGAGAATGTAGAGAACTACCAGGAGCTTCTCAGCGTTATCTCAAAGCCCAGACATCCCTCTGCAGGTGTGTTCTCCTCACTGTCCTGTGTGTCCTCACTCTTCATGGAGGAGTTGAGCTTAGTTACTTTGTGCACATGCTTAAGGCAGGAGAATAAGAGCAGGCGCACAGATGCAACCACTGTATGACTGGGGCAGAGCAAGCGTCTGCTCCTTCACCATTCCTCCCAGCTCCCAGGTCAGCTGCCCAGGAGCTTGGCTGCCCATCTCCCCTTCACTTATGTTCACACCCAAACTGGGCAGTGGTCAAGGAGTGTTAGCATAGGGCATCCCTGAAAATATGAACTGAACAGTAAACATTTTTCCTGAGAGGAGCCTGCTATGTTAAAGATGAATAAAGCCAAAGTCTCTGCTCTAACGGAATTTATTGGTTGGGCTTAGGTGGTAAGATGCATCTGATTATTAAAGGTGAACAGTAAAGGGAGGGCATGGTAAGAACCTATGCCCTATGAACTGCCCCTCATGTGGGTATTCCTGTGCTTCTTCCTCATTTCCATCTACACAGGAAGTTTTGCCCTGGACCTAGAACCCAAACTGCCAGCCTGGCCTAGGCACACACGAAGATTATCTTCATGAGACAGGACCCATCTTCCCACTTTGATATAACACTTGAGAGGGGAGAAGGCACCCCTTCACCTAAAGAACAGAGCAGTAGGGGAGTTACCAAACGGAGTGCTGAAAGAGAAATTGTTCCCAAGAGTCTCATAGACAGCACTCTGTCAACTTATATATGCATACATGTATGTGTATATATGTGTATGTATACACATATGTATGTATATGTGTGTGTTTATATTTATACCAGGAACATATTCTTCTGGAGTATCTTTCTTTATAGTAGGATTCATAGCTAATATGTTCCTCCTGCAGCCAAGGTCACTAACATATAATTGGGGAAACTATATAAAGTGCTTCCCTGTGTAGTTGGAAACTCATTATAGATTTTAATTAAAATCACAGTCTCTCCTTTCTCCAGGCTTTTCTTAATATATCGTTACAGTAATTTTGGAAGGATATTTTGATATAACACATTTTTTCCTGCTTCCTACCTTCTCACACATGTATTAAACTTTGAAACGCACATATACTTTCTCATCTCTTTTCCCTTCCCTCCCTCCAATCTCACCATCTGACTCCCTCCTTCACTTCTATTTCTTTCTTCTTTTTCTGCTTTTTTTGTCTTAAAGTGGATGATAATGTCTGCTGTCTGTACTTTGGGTTGTTTCAAATGAAGTGTGGAATGAAGGTTTCAGCAGAGGCATTAGGGCACGGGGAATGAAAGTATATCCCAAGGGCAGACAAAGATTTCCAGATGGTGCACAGCCCTGTGACTGTGGCTCCCTAATACACCAGAAGAGAAAGTCTACACTGGGAGTCTGTTGCACCCTGTGTGTCCTGTGGGGTGTGGCCTTGTCTTTTTTGGGTCTTTACAGACACTGTAGGCAGCTGCTACATCAGTCAATAAAGACTTTGCGAAGTAAGAAATAGTTTGAAATGAACATGGGCACAAAGTGAATTGATGAAGGATATGTGTGTGATGTGTGTGTGTGTGTGGGAGGGTGGCTATAAACATAGTTTACATTTGTGTTTATTTAAAGATATCATTCTGACTTTTTAAATTGCAAGATTGAAAGATCCCTTAGAATCCTTAGAGACTTTTTCAGTGACCTAACCTATAACATTCAAACAACCACCTCCTCTGTCTGAATACAGCTCTATATCATTTTGAACAGAAGTCCCACCTTGAGTAATTCTTCTTAGATACCATTTACCATATATCAGTGATAGGGAACCAATATGGTTTTTCCATTTTTTCTTAAAGACGCAACTCCAGTATCCTTATATAAAACACCCAATCGTTGTCCTTGCTCTCAGTAAGAAAGGGAAAATGAGATCGCCCTCTTTTCTAGATTGGGAAATATCACCTATTACAGGACATGCATTGTGGACTTATTCCTACAGGATGTAATAGATGTACAAGAAAGGGACAAAGGAATGAGTCATGAGAATTTCATTTCAACCTTTTTCTGTTTTTTTCTTTCTCCGGTCCTCGGCCTACTTCATGGTATGGATGTTCTTCTTGGTAATTCTGTCTTAACAAATTCTTTGAACACGATTCTTGCATATTAATAAACTGTAGGCTTTCTATTTGTTCTAAGAAGGTATGTGTAGAATATAATAAGGTCAAGTGTGTGTGGCCACAAGAGGAAAAGAGAACAAGGCTTGGAAGAAGTTTATTAACCGTAGAGGTCCCAAAGAGCGTTCACTACATGCCATTTAGGGCCACAGGGGAACACAGCAGAGTGAAGGCAGAAGACAGAAGTGAGGGGAGAGTTTAGGCCACATTTTTTATTGGGGTTTCTGTGGGAAAGGCAAGGCAGAGCAGGGTAAATAGTTTAAGATTAACTAGTTTAAGCAATTCTGGCAGTGTTTGGACTATAGGGGTGGTCTCTAGTTGCCTAGTACCTGGTACTAGGATGATAAAGGCAGAGGAAAATTGCTCCTTGAGGAGTACTGGCCTGAGAGAGATCTGGCTTTGGATTGGTTAGTTTGCATATCCAAGGCATGCTCTGGGCTAAGTCCTTTGTTATTTCTAAGAACTGACTTGCCCTGGAAGGGGCAGTCTCTCTCGAGTTAGAAACGTCTTTAAAGATGTCAATACATCATAATATACAGAAAGAAAAACGCATATACAATACACTATCACCATATGGAGAAAAACACACAAATGCTATACCAAACAAATCATAGCTTTAAAAATATTATTTAGAATGTATAAAGTGGTGGCAAAATAAATATATTTGTTAACACAAATAGATTTATCAGTTAACAAAATACTTTTGTTACATTGATATTGGACATTTACTGATAAAGGACTAGAAAATTGAAATTATAATACATATAAAATGTTTCTCAAAAGGTTATTTTTATTATACTTATATTGTAAAAATATCATTCTCAATTTTTCAAAATGCGATTATTGGTGTTTTTGTGAAAACTGAAATGTTTTTGGTGTTATTTTTGGTAGCTTAATGTACAATTGAACAAATACTGGTTCAATTGTACAAATTGATAAATTGCAGTTGCATATTTTTTAAGATTATGAAGTCAAAAATATTTGTGAAATGAGCCTGTTTATTAGTCTATTTTTTTTTATTCAGAGCACCAGCAGATCACTGTTTCAATATACAATTCTTTGATTTCCATGTGCATGTCTAACAGGTCCCTTATAGGAGTACCAGTTGTCTTACAAGTTCTTTCCATTGTTAGAAGAAACATGTTCTTATTTGGCTCCCAAGCATATAGGGGAAGAATTGCATGTTTCACTGATGTGTTAAGAATACATCTTCCAAGAACGAAGAGGCATCTCCTCATGGACTCCTAGGCAGGAGACAGGTCAAAGATCTAGGTGGAAAATGTACCTGGTGATCTGGGTTACGGTATGAATAAATAATTACCAAAATGACCAACTACGGTCGGGGAGTGAGGGGCAGGTGTGAGTTTTGCCTGAAAAGGGGAGACTAGATTTTAGAAATTGTGAAATTTTATATCTCTCACTATATATCTTTCTCTGAGTGTGTCATGCCTGTAAGAGAATGCCATTTCCTCTACCACTTCCTCATAGCTCAGCTATTCTTTGTTCTGAGCAGCTTTGGGTAAAGTACTCCCAGGAGGAGTACCAGCAAAACTGCTATCGTGGTATGAGTCATTTTAGGTTCTCAGTGGGTCCATTTCCTTTTCTTTATCTCTTTCCAGTGTGCTTATTTATTACCTTGCAGATTTCTCTAACTCATATCATGTTGGACTTTATTTGTTTAATTACCACTCTTCTACTAGATTATAAGTAAATCCTTCTAGGGTAAGGTCTCTGTTTTATTTATTTTAGACTTTCAGTGTCCAGCACAAAGCCTACCACATAGTAGACACTCAGTGCATGTTGATTTTGATATAACATTCATACGCACACACACGTACAGAAATCAACTATATGTACATATATTTATTATAATTTACTTTTATAAACTATTCTTATAAATAGAAATGAGAAAACAATATTATATTTACAGACATAAACCAATTTATACTATCAATGAAAGTTTGGACCCTAATCTCAAGGTAAAAAATCTTAATAAATTGTAGATCAGCAGAATTATGCCACCTGCTTTTCCTGAAATACGCGGTTTCTTCTAAATTTTTTGATTTGCATAGATAATTTACAGTTATCTAAAATTACTTCTACCCCTCTTTTGTCTTTTCTCTCATCTCCAAAGAGTCACATCTCACTGTCTTTGGTCCAGTGCTAATGCCTCCCTCCACAAGCTTCCCAATGTCCTCTGCTGTTAGCTCCATTCTGTTAGCACTTGAGATCTTGCTTCTTTTTTGTAGTTTATTTATTTCTGTGCTTATTCTTCTGGCCTTCATGTTATAAGCTTCCTGAAGGCAGGGAACCATACCCTAGAGATCTTTCTGTTTTCTGTAGTGCCATGAACATAACTAGTACTTAAGAATTATTTGTTGATTGAGTGAACAAACCCATAAATATTTTTGGAAAACAGTATATCCCAGCACCATAATGTTTGTCATTAGTACATGTTCTAAAGACTTCTTTGCCTTTCCCAAAGGTGAGAGTTGTAAATCCATTCAATGGTGAATCTCCTACCTGGATCAAGAACGTAGCGTAAAGAACACGGAGATCCTAAAGGAAGGAACATAAGGGAGGAGTTTGGTGGCTAATTCTAAGGCAGGAACAGTGCAACAAACCTACACATTTGCATCAACTATATGTGACAAAAGATTGAAAATGCCACTCAGGCAAAATAAATTTAGCAACTAAGAAGGAAAGCTGTACATTACTTTAAAAGTACTGTTTGTCATCATGTGTGATGTAATGTTTAGCTCCACTTCTTTGGCTGAGGAAGGAAAATGGGTCTTCTTATGCACATATCATTTATACAAGCATTATCCTGTGCTTCCTAGTTGAGCAGACTTGTAATCAGGCTGGAGTGTGTGTACTAGGTGAAAATTAGACATATCTCCAAGAGAGCAGTTCTGGTCGTATGTTAAAACATTCATTGCAATGCTTTGTTTGTTTTGTTTAATTACATATAAGGTGGGGGCAGAATAATAGTACCCCAAAGCTGTCCATGTCTTAATCCCCAGAAACTGTGACTATGTTACCTTAGATGGAAAAAGGGACTTTATGTTAAGGACCTTGACTTGCAGAGATTATCCTGAACAGTTCAGAGAGACCCAAATACACGGGCCTGAAAAAGCAGAAAATCCTTCCTGGCTATGGTCAGAGGGAGATGTGACAGTAGAAGAGGGGTCAGATTGATGTGATGTGAAAAAGACATGACCCACTATTGCTGGCTTTGAAGCTGGAGTAAGGGGCTTTGAGCCAAGGAATGTGGGCAGCTTCTAAAAGATGGAAAAGGCAAAGAAACATTCTCTCCTAGAACCTCTGGGGAAAAATGCAGCCCTGCTGACATCTTGATTTTAGCTCAGTGAAATTTTTTTGGACTTTTAACTCCCAGAACTTAGGATAATAAATTTGTGTTATAAGTAACTAAGTTTGTGGTGATTTGTTATAGCAGCAACAGGGAACTAATACATATGGTCTTGTATATATAAAGATATTGTTTAAATAAAAAGAAGAAAATAATTTCCAATTTTACATTTTCTCACAGTGTTTTCACTCTATGAGATATATGGACATTTACATTAGCTCCTAGGCTACAAATTTTAGTCCAGCTTCTTCATTTTAGTAAGCATTCTCTAAATTTTTGCCTTAGGACAGACACTAGATTCAGCTCTGTCGCATAGTTAGTGCCATACAGTTAATGACAGCTAAGTCTAGAACCATGTCTCCTAAGTCCTCATTTGTGGGTATTCTCATTTCACTGTACCATTTCTCAAGTTTTTTTTTTTTTGAAGATGAATACAAAAGGGAGGTGCTTTGCAAGGATACAGTACATCAGAAGAATGGAGATTAATTTGAAAGTAATGGTTAACTAACATTATTTCCCTAAATTGGTAGTTTAGAGCAGTCCATTAGAGTGGATCCATATCATGTGAGCAATGCCATATGTATCCTTTTTATTTATTTATTTATTTGTATTTTTCTAGTAGATTGACTGAGTAAAGAAAATTCTATCTGAATTCTGAGGAGATGCTGTTGAGAGAGAACAGAAAAGAATTAGTGATGAAAATATTTAAGGCAGAGAATTAATAGCTCCTGACTTTTTGGATCATGGACTCCATATCAGTATGTTGAGGATAATCCCCATTATGTGTATATTTAATTATTTGAAAATTGTATATATGTTATACTATTATAAACTTTATAAGACAAACACAAAATTATAGATTTTGCCAAGGAATTAAATAAAAATAAATAAAGTTGTTCTTATATTTATTTCCTGTGGTGCCACTCACATCGGAGAGTACTGCTCTAGAAAAGTCTTCCACCGCTTGCCCTTTGTGTGACCTCAAGAACCTTACTCAACCTCCATTGGTGGCATCGACATTCTTATCCATCATAATGAGTGATTTATATACCCTACCACACCATATTGGAATGGACTGGCTTATTTTCTTGCAAACTCTGTGGGAGTTTGGAAGCTGACTTGTCTCCATTGGATGTCACAGTGCTTGCCCACAGGAGATGCTCCATGGACATCTGTCAAGAGAATAAATACATGTATTCATGAATGCTGGACTACTGTAGAAAATAAGAAGAGCCAGACCTGGGGTCTGGGGTAGGTGTATAGAGAGCCTTGAAGAATATATGGGATTTTGAGAGTTATGGTAAGTACTAGGAAAGAGTAGGAGGACATTTTAAATAAAAGCAAAGAAAGAGCCAGGAAGACTTGGAGGACAGTGGTACTGACCTTAATGAAGGAGAGTGGAAGGTTCTGGTAGGAAAGGAAGTTATGCTGAAGAAAGACTTTGGGGTCAACTGTTTAATTAGTTAATGTGGTCAAGATTTATTCTGTGGAAACTACAGAAAGTTTTAAAACAGTGGACGGACTTCGAATACCATGGCAACAACTACAGCAATAGAACAACATCTAAGGCCGTGGAATCTTTTACCATCCCCAAAGTAGACAGATTGTCAACTGTGGACATACTAGAAATAACGCTTGCAAAGTGTGAGGTAGGTCTGAATAGGACAGTAGCAGTAAGACTGGGAAGCAAGGGTTCACTGTGAATACAGTAGTCCCTACTTATCTGTAGGGAATACATTCCAAGACCCCCAGTGGATGCCTGAAACCTCAGATAGTACCAAACCCTATATATACTATGTTTTTTCTTATACATACATACCTGTGATGAAGTTTAATTTATAAATTAGGCACAGTAAGAAATGAACAATAATAGCTAATAATAAAATAGAACAATTATAACAGTATACTGTAATAAAAGTTATGTGAATATGATCTTTCTCTCTAAGTGTTCTAATAACTGAGATGCTAGTAAATGACTAAATGGGCGGATAGTGTATACAGCAGGGATATATTGGGCAAAGGGATGATTTACCTCCCAGGTGAGATAGACCTAAACAGGGAGAGAGTTCATCATTCTACTTAGAACAGAGTGAAATTTAAAGCTTATGAATTGAGATTTCTGGAATTTTCCATTTAATATTTTTAGACCACAGTTAACTGCAGGTAACTGAAACCAAGGAAAGCAAAATTGCGAATAAGGGGTATTACTGTACTTTCGAAACTTAAGTGCAGACAGGATGACTGATGGACTGTGGATCTGGGGGTGGAAAGAACCCAAGGGAAGCTTTCAGATATCAAGCCTAGGTGAACAAGGATGTGATTCATCACTCACTTGCTCAGGGAGGGAGGTGTTTTTCAGGAAAAGATGCCAAGTTTGGTGTGAGATAAGCTTAATTTTACATAGAATTGTAAGATATTCAGTGTCTTATAAGTAGTTAGATCTTGAAACTGATTTTAATGATTGTAGAAGAGAAATCTGGGTAGTACATAATTGGGATTCGTCTTCTTCGCTTAATTAATACAAAAGTCTTCTATGCCAAAGTCTTGAAAATCTCTCCAAGGAAAGGATGTGTTTGTGCAGCAGGGAGATGGTCCAGAAGACTAGGGTAGGCTCAGTTGTGGTGGCTGTAAGGGGCAGAACAAGGACAGTAACGACATTGCCCAGGACCACAAAGACCCCACGCAAAGCCCCATCCAGGAACTTTTCTATAATGAAGGAGCCAGAAAGATCTGACCTTTTGGTGAGCAGCTTGCTACCTAGACACAAAGAGAGTAATAATGCTGTCATGAGAGGGTGTCTATGGGAGATCTGGGGATTTGGGGTGGGGTCGCCATAGAAGCCTTCCTTGGGCTCTTAATGGACAGCTGACAGTTAAGTCCAGACCTTAGGAGCAGCAACTAAGGATGGCTTTAAAGGATAGTGGAGTGTTTGTCCTAGTGGGGATCTAGGACTGTAAGAATTTATGTGAAACAATTGGTGATTCCCTGAACATACCACAAAGAGTTTCTAGATTCAGGCATGATGTGTGTGCACTTAGGGAAGGGTTGCTTTGTGAGCACTGACTTCTTCCTGCATGTGGCCGCATCATCCCAGGACTTTGACAGGCAAAGACAGACTCTCAGGTTCCCTCCTTTTTCCCAACCCTCTTTGTCTCTAAAGAGATCTCTTTTCTCCTCCTCTGCTTCTTTGAAAGGGTGTGCTGCTTGCCAGGCTCCACTTTCCACTTGTTTGCATCCTCCCCACCCCAGCCTGTGATTTGAAAGAGCACAGACAATGATTAGTTCATGGACACACGACTGATGAAAAATAGATGCCTGTTAACGTGGTAGTTCTATTCTGTTATTTTTTATTAAAACAGACTTTAAAACAGTTCTTAATACATATTCTCTTCTCCCTAATTGTATTTTTTTTTTTTGAGATAGTGAGTTAGCCCACGTACATTGTGCCTCCCAGAGGTTCTGATTCACATCACATAGTTTACACTCCACCCATACAATTCTGGTATTTATTCCTAATGCTGAGAAATTAACTGCAACTCACATTTTAGTCATCCCAAGATACTCTCATGGGCACTCTTGTGCTTTAGAAAAGATGGCCCTGACATGAAGACCAGTTGCAGCATTCTGCATTTTAGACCATATTGACAAGTACCCTTCCATCTTTGGGGAAAAT
Source organism: Pteropus medius (assembly GCF_902729225.1). Lineage (NCBI taxonomy): Eukaryota > Metazoa > Chordata > Mammalia > Chiroptera > Pteropodidae > Pteropus > Pteropus medius. Next base: position 50,803,166 of record NW_024340849.1, read on the forward strand.
GTAGCAGCTAAGAAATATGTGCTGCAGAATAAGAGAAAAGTACTCAAGATTTCTTTTTAAAAATGCGTTTCTTAACTTATTCTCTGGCATAATTTCTGCATTTATGGATGGTACTTCTCAGTCTTTCATGAAATTTCTGCCTCTTATATGTAGAAAAAACAGGCTATTTTAAATTACAAAGACAAGCTTTAATCTAGTCCAAGAAACGGGGAATAGGCTTCTTTTCTAGCTTTCAGCCCCATTTCCCTACCTAATGTTAAATACGGCCATTTCTCCCAATTTAGTGGGTTTTCTTTGTAGAATATGAATGAGCTATTTACTGGGTAACAAAAAGACAAACCTTTCAAGTACAAATGGAGCTTTGGAGATCTCTCAATTTGAGACTAATCTCTGCATAAACACAACTGTTTCTCCATATTGCTGGGAACACTCCATCTAGCTGTTTGGCCACATTTTCTATTATGGTTTTTATAATATGAAACTATGGCTAATAGCAGAGAAGTATTTGGGCACAGTAGCAATAGGGATGTGTTTGCATTGCCTTAAAATGTGTTGATGAGCAAAGAATAGTAATTTTCTATATAAATAGCTCTAATATGATAAATAAAATTAGAGATTGTGTACTTTCATTCTCCTATTTTTTTCTGAGCTCATGTCAACCAGTAATCTCATTTCGGTGTTTTGATTTTCCTTATTAAATGTCTGGTTACACCTGTTGATTTTTAGGCTCAAAACCTTACAGCAAGTCTTCTTTTTTTTATGTAAATGAGTGATATAACATCAAGACTGTCTTCCATAGGGAATAATTTGGAGGTCACTGTGTATCTACAATCTAACACCAGGAAGCACACCTGGGTTTAGAAAGATGGAGCCATTTCATTCAGAAATACACTTTGAACCTACAGAGCCTGGCTGTTTTGAGTTTCACATCCCTGTAGATGGGGCTCATGAAACCTCCTTCTCTTCAACGCCCCCACTATGCCTACCGCCAAGGTTTTAGGACAGAACTGGATTAGTGAATTCATGGTTTGATAGAATGAAAAGAAAAATGAGGTTCTATGCTCCATATTCATGCACATCTGCCCCCTCATGGTAACATGCTAATTGGTTGGCCTGAGCACAAGACTAGGAAGCACAGGTTTTCTGTTGCTCGCACAGTATGTCCTGTCTGCTGTGATGGGGGAAGGCGAGTGAGTTAAATGGGCCTGAAAGAAACATTGATCATCCCAGGGTGGCAGCCTCTTTGATATAAAGTCAGATGATTGTCATTTCTAGGAAGCTTTATGTTAAAAATCTGTATAGCTAGTAATAAGTATATTGTTATTTTGTAATTTAAATTAGGCAAGTTTAGCCTGCATATCTGGGTTTAAAAATCTAGATATATATTCTGTTTACTCCTACGATTTAGTTAAGTGGCACTCAGTTGTTGCTTTCATGTTAAAGTTGGCTTATCAAATAACATGCCCACTCTTCATTCTTGTGCTCTATTTTTTATTTATTCTGACAGTCAGATGAATAAGTTCAAATTCTGTTAGCATGCTGGAGTCAAAAATGAAGATGATTTAACCTTTTATAACTTCTTAAAGAAACATACAATATCAGGAAATTAGTGTATAGGAGTTATAGACAAATACCCAGTCCCGAATATTTTCAGTTATCAAAAATGAATAAAAGAGTTGAAGAATGGTAAGGGTGGGTGTGTTGAAGCATTTGATTTTGGAGTGCTACTCATTCGACACTTGATGGATAATACAACCTTGTTCTTGTTCAAGAGAACCATTTATGCCCTCATTGGCTCACAACACCTGAAAACCATGTTACATTTGGCAACAGGGTCAGTATCTGTCGGTGGAGGACACGGAGCCAAAAGGAAATGGGATTTCCTAGTAGGGCTTGTAGCTTGGCAGAAGACTGTTATAGGAAAGACACTAAATTCATTTAGGCAGTTTCTTTCCCTTCACTTAAAGTGTTTTTCTTTATTTCTAAAGCAATGCTAAGTTATAGACATGTGTGTAAACTGTAATGCTGCAAGTTTGATAGGCATCTTTAAGATCTCAGCCTCTTCATACCTCTTCATACTCTCTCCCCCTTTGTTGCTTTTTCTCCCTTATCACTTATCACTAATTTATATACTATGCATCTTTCTTATCTTGCTTTTTGTCTATCTATCCTCCAAGAATGTTACTCCAGGAGGGTACATATGTCTGTTTAGGTCACTGGTGTGAAGTACTCTCAGCACTTAGAGCAATATCTGGGAGTACAATTAATATATGTTGAATGAAATAATGAACTAATGTTTAAAATGATGCTCAGAGTATAGTTTTTGTATAGTAATACATGTTTTGCAATTATCTTTTAAAAAATAATGGAATTGTAGTTCAACTTAAGAAAGTCAACCAATTTAATACACCACATTTATAGAATGAAGGGAAAACCATATGCTTATCTCAATAGACACAAAAAGGTGTTTGACAGAATTCAACACCCTTTCATGATAAAAACACTAAAAAACAAACAAAACAAAACAAAACAAAACAAAAAAACTCCATCAGGAATAGAAGAGGAGTTTCTCAACAAAATAAAGGGCATTTATTTCAAACTCCAGCAAACACCATATTTCAATGGTGAAAAACTGAAAGCCCTCTTTCTAAGATCAGGAACAAGAAGACAAGGATGCCCACTTTCACCACTGCTATTCAATATTATACTGGAAATTCTAGCCAGAGCAATTAGACAAGAAAAAGAAATAATAGGCATCCAAATTGCAAAGAAAGAGATAAAATTATCTTTATTTGCAGATGACATGATCCTAGGTATAGAAAATCCCAAAGAATCCACAAGAAAGCTTCTAGAACTAATAGACAAATTCAGCAAAGTTTCTGGAAAGAAGGTTAATACAGAGAAATCAATTGTTTCTATACGTGTGCAACAAACAATTTGAAAAGAAAATTTAGAAAATAATTCTATTTAAAATAGCATCTAAAAGAATAAAATATCCAGAAATAAATTTAACTAAGGACAAAAGATATGTACACTTAAAACTACAAAACATTGCTAAAGAAATTTAAGGAAGACCTTAATTCAATGGAAAGATGTCACATATTCATGGATAGGAAAACTTAATATTGCCAACATGTCAATACTATTAAAAATGATCTACAAATTCAATGCATTCCTTATCAGAATTCTAACATTTTTTTTTCTTTTGCACAAATGCAAAAGCTGATTCTCAAGTTTATATGGAATTGTAAGGGGTCCTAAATAGCAAAAAATAATCTTAAAAAAGAACAAAGTTGGAGTACCTGCACTTCTCAATTTCAAAACTTATAAAGCTATGGTAATAAAAACAGTGTCGTACTGGCCTAAGGATAGACATATAGACCACAGGAGTAGAATTGGGAGTCCAGAATTCACCTATATATCTTGGTGGCAAATTGATATTTGACAAGGGTGCCAATGGGGAAAGAATAGTATTTTTAACAAGTGGCACTGGGACAACTGAATTTCCACATGCCAAAGAATGAAGTTGAAACCCTACGTCATACCAGATATAAAAATTAACTAGAAATGGATCAATTACCTAAATATAAGACCTAAAACTACAAACTCTTAGAAAAAAACATGGGAAATTTTTCATGACCTTGGATTTGGTAGTGAATTTTTAGATACAAGGGCACTATGCTAAGTGAAATAAGTCAGACAGAAGAACAAATACTGTATGATCTCACTTACATGTGGAGTCTGAAAAAGAAAACCAAACTCATAGAAAATGAGATTAGATTTACGGTTACTAGAGGTGAGAGGTGGGTGGGAGGAGGAATTAGATGAAGGTTGTCAAAAGGTACAAACTTCCAGTCAGAAGATAAGTAAGCGCTAAGGATGTAACATACAACATGATGGCTATACTTAACACTGTTGTATGGTATTGTGAAAGTTGTTAAGCAAGTAGCTCGCAAGAGTTCTTATCCCGAGGAAAAAATATTTTTTCTTTTTGTACCTCTATGAGGTGATGGATGTTAATTATACTTATTGTGGTAATCATTTCATAATATGTATGTATATATATGTCAAATCATTATGCTGTATACCTTAAACTTATACAGTGGTACATGTCAATTATACCAATAAAACTGGAAAAATTTGAAAAATAAAAATAAATAAAATATCAAGAAATAAAATGGACAAAGGACTTGAACAGACATCTCTGCAAAAAGGAAATGCACATGGCTGAAAGCACATGAAAAGATTCCCACATACTTAGTCATTAGGGGCATATAAATCAAAAGTACAGTGAGATATTACTTAATACCTAGTAGAGGGGCTATAATTAAAAATTAGAAAATAACAAGCACTGGTAAAAATGTGGAGAAATTGGAACCCATGTGCATTCCTCATAGGAACCCTTTGTGCATTCCTGGTAGCAGTTGCTGTGGAAAACAGTTTGGCAGTTCCTCAAAGTCTGAATGTAGAATTACCATATGACCCAGCAATTCCACTCTTAGGTATATCCCCCAAAGAACTGAAAACAAGAACTCGAACACATGTTCATATACTAATGTTCATTGTAGCATTATTCACAACAGCCGAAAGGTGGAAACACTACAAATGACTGTGAATTGATAACTGGATAAATAAAATGTAGTATATCCATACAATGGAACATTATTCAGCTATAGAAAAGAATGAAACAATGTGGATGAAACTCAAAATCAGCCAGGCACAAAAAGACAATTATTATATAATTCCACTTGTATGAGCTATGTAGAATAGGCAAATTCCTAGAGACAGAAAGAGAATTAGAGGTTATCAGGAACTGGGGCTGGGGTGGGGAGGATGGTGATTACTGTTTATTGGTTACAGAGTTTCTGTTTGGGGTGATGAAAAAGTATTAGAAACTGATAGTGGTGATGGTTGCATAATAGTGTGAATGTAATTAATTAATACCATTGAATTGTATACTTAAAGTGGTTAAAATGGCAAAATTTATATATCTTACCACAAAAAATTAGAAAAGATAATGGAATTAATAATATTGAGTTTAATTTCTCCTTCAGGCTAATGTCTCACAGATATAGGGAGCAGAAGAGATTAATAACTCTCATTACTATAATTAGATATGATAAGAATAATATTCAGTAGACTTTTGATATCCAGAGGGGTATACTTAAAGTCTTTTATAAATGTCCAAATATGAGGCTGTAGAAATGTTTGTAGAGTCTCCTGACTTTCTCTAGAATCATGTTTTCATAGCAAAATTAATATTTCCTATGTATTTCCTTACCCTCAAATTTAATGGCTATGTTTCATGAAGAAATAGTTTTTAGTATTTTACAAGTGTGTATAAGGATGGTTAGAAAATAAAAATTTCAGGGTCAGATGTAGGTTCTAGTCCTTTAGCCAGCTTCCTCACCTGCCTAGTAGTTGTACGTAATTCTCACAATGCATGACTCAAATTTGTACGGGAACAAAACAGCAAATATCCTGGACCACTGGGCCATAAGCTTCACAAGACATATATGAAGTCTCCTTGCACCCTGCCTGGTTTACAGTAGGAGCTCTAGAAGTGTTTGTTGAATGAATAGATGAGTAGGTTATTTTCAAGTAGGAAACCACAGTCTCAAATCTTTCAATGGTTATTCTGTGCAGTATTGCTTTTAAAGAACACACTTTGAAATCGGGAATGCATTCTGAGAAATGGAATGTTTGAGCTACAGTAATGACACTTCCTTTTTCTCATGCTGAAGTGGAGACTGCAGCTTCTTGATTCTCTCACCTCACCTACAGGGTGAAGGAAGACTGAGGTGCACGGAGATTGTTTCCTTCTTCCCCAGATTGACACCTCATCCCTTGGTTGCACAAGTACCTTCCTCAGTTGTCAGTGCTCTGCCCTGCCCTCAACTTCCATTTCTCCCCAAAATGTTGGGCAACCAGAGCACCCCACTGAGACCACTCTGATGTCATGTGTGGAGCCATCATAATTGCCTCTTCCTCTTGCTGCTGACTGCACCTCACTCCTCTCTGTTCCCAGGCTGATCTGGTTAAAGAAACTTGTCTGCAGAAAATGTGTTGGAATGCCATTACTGTGGGTGAAACCACACACTTGGAAATATTTTCGTAAAGTCCTCTAGGTATCATTAATGATGTCATAATTCATATGCAACACTTTCAATATGTCCTAGTGACTGGTGGGGCTTTCTCTGTTGGCTATTCTCTGTGGCCTTTCTGACTGGTTTGTTCTGATGAGCTGCATGCCTGCCTCTTAGGACCAATGTCTGTCTCAGACTGAGGACTGTCTTTTGTAGCCTCAGAGTGGCCCAATATAAATAGACATCTATAAGAATCAGACTTATTACGTTGGTCTGTTTAAGGCTGTGTGTATATAATAATAGTGAACAATGATCAGGTTCTCTGCTGTAGTAGCATGTCATTATGTATCTGTTATATAGGGACAGGGAATGCTGTGAAGATGTGGTGCACTTAGCACATGTCTCACTCAAGTAAGCATCATCATCACCATTAGAAAGGAATGAAACACTTTTTCTTTTTCAAATGAGAGAAGGAAGGAGGAAAAGGCTGTCAGTGGTTCTCCAATTTTTCATGCATAGATCACTCCATTCTCTGAGATTCAGAGACCTGGGGTGTTCTGAGAGTTTGTGTTTCTTATAAGTTTGCAGATAATGCTGATGCTGATGCAACATCAAAGGGACTACACTTTGAGGACAAGTAGCCTAGAGCACTAGAGAGCATGATGGAGTGCAGACCTTGAAGGCAGCAAATGAAGGAGGTATCAAAAGAGAACAGTGCTCAAGATAGAATTGCATACCTCAGAGTTTTGCCTAGACAGCCCTCGGATACAGATAAACCAAGTTTTCCCCAATTTCATACTAATCACTCATTGATAAGGCTATATTTTTCTTGAAAAACAATGTTGTTTGTTTGGGTTTTTGTTTGTTTTTAAGGCTTTTTTGGAGTCTTTGGTGCTATGAAAGAAATGTACTAAATAACTAATATCTTATTGTTTCAAGAGTACACATGAATCTCATAAGAGAAAGTCATGAGAAGAAGGAAACTCAGAGTACAAAAGTATTGATTTTGATTTCTATTCAGAGAAACTGTATTCTTGGTTTTAGGTAGAAGTACTTAGTTTGGATGGATTTGTCATAGTCACAGAAAACAAAGCCGCCTACCTGCAGCCTACTAAGAAAGAGGGTGAAAAAGATTTGATGGTTGGATGACACCTTACTCCATTCGTTTCAGCCAGTGCCATCACCATCACTAGTCCAAAGGCAGTGCTTTCTCCTACACCCTGCCAGATTCTGAAAAATTGCCTTCCAAAGTCCTGGTAATCAAATCAGTTCTCTGCACTCTGAGATGCTGAGGAGTTCATTGAAACCTGGAAATATGACAGCTCTGGCCTTCCTCATTTTCATTCAGGCACTTGAAGGGGGTGGCCAGCAGGCCAGGCAGATAAAAGAAGTAATTTAGGCTTCGATTTCAGATAAAAGACTTGAGATTCATGAAATGTTCCAGCATAACAGTGTAGCTTCTGTTTTGTGCTATAAAACACATTAGAATATGAACAAAGGAGCAGCAATGTGGAGTCTGCAGTACCCCGACCCTGCCAAGGCTGTGAGCCAAGTCTCAGGATTGGGACATCCTTCTAGTTAATGAAAAATCCATCCAATAGGCTCCTTCATTCTATTCATTCTCCTAACCTTATCCTCTTTGTCTTCTTACCTTACTTGCACCTGTCTACCCTGAATATTAGCAGGAAAGTTATGGGCAGTTTATGGTCAAGTGCAGTAAAATGATTTTTTTTTAATGAACTACATAGATCCCTGGTTAATTAATGCACTATAAAATTTTACGGTATCTCACAAATAATCTTGCTCCACAAATATATTACATCTTTGCTTTCAGCAGATGAAAAAGGGCAAGTTTCATGGTTCATAGTGGGCATTTATGAGCAAAAGTTCATCTCTTCCTTTGGTATTATATAAAGAAGACTTTGTGGCCAGGTATATTTCTGCCTGTCTTTTATGAACTTTCAAAGATAGTGTTAATTTTTAATTTACTCATAATCTCAGCATGTCATTACCATTCTCTAAACAGCATTTGTTTGTACATATCAACATTAATTAAGCTTCTCAACTGAAATGAAAATACTTTACAAGGATACAGTGAATTCCCACCCCCCGTTTCCCTCCAGCACATCAGATGGGTCTAAACACTTCAAGGCAGAATATAGTTCACAGAAAAAGCAAACCTAATTATAGCGTGGTGATGCCAGGTGAGTTGTGTTTGCTTCAAAATGGAGACATTAAAATCTGTCTTCATCTAGCCCAGACTGCAGTCCTAGACAGGAAGAGAAGAGCAGACTGCCTGATGTTTCCTGCCATCTCTAGCTTCTCTAGATGTTGTTGTAGGCACTTGTCCATAGTTGAGGTGTTTCTGAAGAAGTATAATATCCCAGCCAGACAAATTCCAACATTTGGTGGGTGTTGAAATTCTGAGGTTGGGCTGGATATGTCTGGCTTGGGGTGACATTTATGGAAGACTCAGGCTGATTTAGGAAAATGGATAATGCAAGCATGCCAGGCAATGGGGTTGGTTCAGGAAATTTCTTGGAATCAGGTCATTTGCAAGAGTATTGGTCTTGTTTGGTCAGGAGTTAAGGTGGTTCATGGAACATTGTCTCTTGGGAACTGCAGTTTGGGACCTGTATTGGCTCTAGGTATAGTATGGCTCCTCCTGGTTTCTGGAAAGACCTCAAGGAAGGTTTAGAGCAATCAAATACTGACTTGACTCCAGAGAGATAGAGAGCAGACTGACGAATTCAAGGATATCAACATTGGTTTGCTGTTTTTAGTTCTGTGCCTTGCACTATTTCTTAACTAGGCCTTTTTTGTTTAAGTTGAGCAGCTCTTTCTCCCAGTACAAGGAATACCAAGTTAGCAGTGGCTGTTTTATTTTATATCAATTAATGTAGTGTGTTTTGTGGCTGATGTCCCAGATACCTTTATATTTTATATGTGTGTACTCCTGTTACCCTGCTTAAAACACATGATATCTTATGGATAGCCAACAAGACCTTGCCCCTTTCCCCTCAGAACTCTCAGCTCCATCAGGAAATAATGAATACACACAAAACAATTAACTCATGTATGACTACATGCTGAACTTTGGTACTGATAATAAAAGATACATTAATCAGAGGAGTCATAGGAAATGGTGTGCAGAGGTAGGATGTGATTGTACCTCATGAATGAAAGGGAGAGGAGAGGCCATTATAGGGGAACAAAATAAGTTGAGCAGAGGGACAGAGATGGAAATGAAACTGGTATGTTCATGGGGATGCCGGAGATTGGTTTCATTAAAATGGAGTTTTTTAGGGGAATATGTGACATAAATTGGATTAATCTGGGCGATCAGACAATGAAGGATCTTTAAACTTGTAATAGCATTAGTACAATACAGAGGCAAAGAAGAGCCTTGACTGTAAACCAGTGGACTTAGGGATGGGGTTTGCTTTGTATGTGAGAGGTTGCAAATTGTCAGTCATGGGCCACATCTAGTCCAGACATGTTTGGTTTGGCATATATACTGTTGTCTGTCAGTGTTTTAAAAATGATGAATATACGGCAAATGTTAAAAAAAATTGGGAGACTTTGTGTAAATCTGGCCAAATTTCTCTCTCGAAAAATGAGAAGATATAGTAGCGTCTGGGCCTGCACCGTTATTGGTCCTTGGTGGTGACTGAGTACCAGATGGTTCCCATGACCCTCACTGCCTCTTCCACACAGCAGCCAAGAATCTTTTGTGGATGTCGTGAGGATTGCACCATTGTTCTCTGCCACTCAGCCCTCTTCACTCACTGACATCACCTGCCTGACAGCTGGCAGTGAGAGCATCTAACACAAGCTATGATCCCCTGCAAATTTTTGCATGGCCTAATATATTTTTCTTTTATCAAGTATTTACTGTGTTATCATAATTTACCAAAGTTTTTTATGATCTATAAAGTGATATCAAGATATACATTTTTGGTGCTATTATTAGTATATTATTAGTATTATGTGAAAGTCAGGCCTACCCATAGCTAAAATAAAAAGTAGGTATAATATAGAGTAAAAAGGATATAGCTGTGTTCCTATTCTCAAGGAATTTAAGAATAGAACTATTTGTATCTTTCACAATTTCTTCACACATCTTTGTCATATTTTTTGTTGTTGCTGTTATATAACTTCTTTTCAAAAAGCACATATCTGCTTTTCACCAGATTTGAGTTAGGATTTCAAGCACTGAGTCTCCCTGATGAGAGTAAGAAGAATGTGTTATTTTATTTTTTACTTTGTATTTTTCAATTAGAGTTAACATTTAATATTATTTTATATTAGTGTCAGGAGTACAGTATAGTAGTAAGACTTTTATATAATTTACAAAGCGATTCCCTGGTTAGTCTAGTATCCACCTGGCACTTACATGGATTAAATATATGGATATTACAATATTATTAACTATATTCATTATGCTGTACTTCATATCTCTGTTACTATTTCGTAACTACCAACTTGTATTTCTTAATCCCATCACCTTTTTCACCCAGCCCCCCAACCTCCATCCCATCTGGCAGTCATGAGTTTGTTCTCTTGTATCTATGAGTCTGTTTTCATTTTGTTTGTGCATTTATTTTGTTTTTTAGATTCCACATATAAGTGAGAACATGTTATTTGTCTTTTTCTGTGTGACTTATTTCACTTAGCATAATACTCTCTAGGTCCATCCATGTGGTCACAAATGGTAAGATTTCATTCTTTTTTAACAGCTGAATAATAGTCTATTATATATATGTACCACAACGTCTTTATCCAATAGTCTATTGATGGGCACATAGATTGTTTCCATATCTTGGCTATTGTAAATAATGCAGTGATAGGGGTGTATATATCTTCTCAAATTAGTGTTTTGTATTTCTTCAGATAAATACCCAGAAGTGTGGATTTACAGGGTGGTACCTGTGAAGGAGACATGAAGTAAGGGTATATTTTCAATGCTGAGTCAACAGGATTTGCTATGGATCAGATGGATCATATATAAGACGTGAGAGCAATAGAAGAGACAGTAGAACTATTTGCCTATTGGCCTGAGCTCATGGAAGGTTGCAGTTGTCATTGACCAAGACATGGGCACTGTAGGGATGAGTAGTTTTGTTTTGGACATGTTAAGTGTATGATACCTGATAGACACCAGGTTGTGACTGGGATGGGTCATTGAATGGAGCTTGTTCCCAGTGCCTGAAAGGTGAAGGGAAGTGAAGAAAGCTGATATGGGCTGGGGGAGAGCTGGTGAAACATTCTATACAACTCTGGAGTTGTCAGTATTTCTCTTTTAATAACATACAGAGACAGAATCCAGGAAAGATACAGAATTTGAAACATACAGAATTTTAAAGTTGCTCTCGGTTTTCGTCTAGAATGTTTTGATTTTCTTTTGTAACACGTCCTCCATTTGTCTTTATTTCCAGTAATATCCTTGTTTAGTACAGGCTGGATGGAAAAGCATTCCTTTGGGACCCTAATCCATCTTCATTATGGGCTGTTTCTTATCCCTGCCACTCACAGTTGGAGCAGCACATAAGAAATGCCCTTCTCCAGAAGAGAAAGGATAACGCTTTTACTTGCAAAATGACTTTGCAGCTCTGCTAATGATTTAGCATATGATTTGCCTATCATGTGCCTTCCCTTGTCCTAAGGATAGAATAAATCCAGAAAATGTCAGAGGTATGCTGTCTAGCAGACCCAAGGAGAAGACATGCAGAAACTGTATGAATTACCACAAGTTAAAATTGAATCAGTTTTCTTATAAATCAGTGTTTATTCCCCGCCCCAAACCCCTTTCTTTTTTCTCTTTCCTCCCCCTCCCCTTCAGCTACTCTGCTGGAGGAAATGATCAGAGGGATGAACCTGGGAAGGCTGTTGAGCCCAAGTGGTGAACAGGTGGTCGATTAAAAAGCGAGAGGAGAAAGAGAGAGGAATATTTCTGATCGGCTGATAAATCAGACGCCTCTTATGGACCAATTCTTTTCTCTGTGATGTGACAATACAAGGAAGAAAGAATCTTGTAGAGAACCTGGCCAGTGCTCTCAGTTTGAATTTTAAGCAACTTATCAGAGGCTACACAGCTTGTCAGTAGCCAGGCTTGCCTGCATCTCCTTTAGATACTTTGCTGCATCTTTCCTCAGCTATGCTATGATGGTGGATGAAAACAGAAGGAATTAGTTAAAAATGCTGGTTTATGGAGGAAAATAATTCTTTACAGAAAGATCTGAGAGCCAGGAACAGAAATTTCACCCCTTTGACAGGAGGACAAGCAGCATCCCCTCAGGGCTTGTGACCTGGGATCCTCACACATTAGAAATGCCAACGATACAGCCTTTCTTCCACCTTACCCCCTTCTAACCAAGGGCCCTTGACCCCTTGCCTGGGTTCCATCTCTGGACTCAGACCTGGAGGGAATATGTTGAGTCCCAGTCTCACAGATTCAGCATCTAACCAGACCTGCCCTGACCCAAGGCTGCAGTTACTAAATGTCTCATATGTTCTGAAGCTCTTAGCTTTGCTTGTGCCAAGAACTGGGAAGTGTGCCAAGAACTGAGTTTTCTACCGTTGAAGCTACTTGTCCCCAAGTTTGGTCTTCCATGTTTGCTGCTAAAACCTTTGTAAAATACCTACTCTGCCCCTGCCAAGATAAATCTCTGGACCTGAGGAACATTTTAAGCCAGCTGTAAACCATGTAACTGCATCCAGTGTAAGATAAAAGGAGCACTGGCATTCAGCACACCTCCCAAAAGTGAGGGCAGACGGTATGTGGGCTCTGTACCTCTAGTCCACCTTCCTGGCCTGGCCCAGTAGTCGTGAAGAGGTAGATAAGACACGTCTGTAGAGCATTTGCTAAATGCCAGGCACAGTATCTATTTTATCATTTAACTTTCACAATTTCTGTGAAGGTAGATGTTTTTATCTCCATTTTACCAATGAAGAAACTGGGGCTCAGAAAAATGGAACCAAGGCTCAAGCCACTGAGACAGGAGGTTGTTAGGGACAGATTCTTACCCAGGTCTTGCCCCAGCAGTGCTCATGTCCTGCCCATTCTGAGGCCTTTCCCCAGGTTCTGCAAGGGTCTTTCTGTTCTCACCTGTTTGCCTGCCCTCTATTAGTGGACTCAAGACTCAGTATGTTTGCTTTGTCTTCTACTGTCCCATGTGTCCCTCCCCCACCCTTTCACCCAAACCTAATCTGACAGGCTCTGATCTAGCCCACTTTGACCAAACCTACAGGATATTGGAATTCTTTTTTGCTTCATTCGGGGAAAGAATTATTAGTGGAAGTCCTAAACTGCTGGGACAATTGAGTGACATGAGTTCTTGTTTTGATAGTTGACAGGTTATCTTGTTAAATTTTACAATTAGTCCCCTCCCCCACCTTACATTTAGAGAAAGGGGTCAGCAGAAGTGTGCATTCTGCCTCTGCCCTCTTTAGAGAGGACAGAACCCAAAGCACTCACACTTGGTCACATCTTTTATGCTCAGCTCAGCAGGCATTTATTGAGTGGTCCTTCTCTGCCAGGACATCATCCAGGCTGCAGGGGAGTCCACCCTAGCCTGGTTAGGCAAGAAGGGACCAAGTTCCAGCCAAATAGGAAAACATTCTTATCTGACAGCAGTTAGGATGTGTCCAGAAAAGGATCCCAACCTGGTGGTCACTTTGTCTTATCCTCTCCCTCCCCTTCCTACTGGGTGTTGGTGAGGCCATTGCTGGGAGATGCTAGATTCTGTAGGCATCTGAGAAGAACAGGGAATCCAGTAGTTAAGAGGACAAAATATGATAAACATTCTCAAGAATTTAATTCATCAGAATTAAAAAGATGTAATCCCCCCTCTACTGGAGGGACAGTCTCTAGTGCACATATACAGCACAGGTGCCTGTACCTTCTTTAATTTTTCAAATAAGTGTCAGCTAATCTGATACTGATTTGGATGTTTTGATGGTGGATTTAAATATCCTAGTTATACAAAGTTGCTTAAGCTAGCCTTAGATATAGCATTATTACTATATGTATTTTAACACTTTTGGTAGAGATTGTTCTAAAAATTTAGAATATAATTTTTACTTCTGCAGCTCTTCTGAGAATTTTGGAAATGTATACAGTACCCAAAGGGAGTGATCTACAGTGGCACCAGCTACTTATTTGGAAAAATATTCTATAGCACTTATTTAGCAAGAATTTACTGAACACCTATTATTTACTAGGACTTTGCTAGGTATTAGGCATCCAATGATGAGAAGGCAAATCATCCTTGAGGGAAGCTCCTAGGCTACTAGGGAAAGTCCTGAGAACAGACAGTGTGTATTGCTATAGGGGGGACATGTGCCCAAGGTGCAATGCCATCTCATCAGTGCCTGAATCTGCTCAAGAGGGTCAAGAGGCCTTCTGGAAGAGATGACAAACTTATCGTAGGCAGTGGAGCACCACCTGACTGGCCTGGAAGCCATCCCTCACCTCCTCCTGAATGGTCAAACTTGGGCCTTCTAAGAGCTTTTCTGCAGGAGCTTTCTAAAGTCATCGTACATGGATCAAACGAAGAACCTAGGTGGCACCTCAGATCTGTTTCTCACTCTGGACATACTCACTTATTGCCCTTTGTCTAGCAGCTCCAGGGATTTGCTCACTGCTTGTTTTCTTGGCTACCAGCATCAGTCTCCCAGGGACCCATGGAAACACTTCCATTGTGTATTGAGAGCAAAGCCTCCTGGGAGAGGACTTGCTTTGCTCATCTCCACTTTTGTTTTCTGGGCATCCTGTCTTGTTGTGAGGCAGTGTAGTTGGGCAGTAAAAACATGGATTTGAGAGTTGGATAGGCCTGAGTTTGAATGTTGACCCAGCAGTCCTGGCCAGGAAAGCATGGCCACATGGCTGGCCTGGTTGCTCCTTGGTCTCAGGTGACTCCCTATGGGGGAGTGCAGACAGAGATGTGTGTCATGTATCAGTTCTGTGGATATGTGCATGACAATGGCAGCTGCTCTTCTCTGGGTGTTAATCTGGCCTAGTGTATGGCCCTGGGGTCACCTGCCCAGTCACTGGATTCTCACTGCTGGTGTGCTTAGTACTTCAAATTTAGAAACTTAATAATTTTCCCTATATGTCACATAGTACCAAGTCCTTTGTAATATTTTTATATTCAAGCACCAGGATAAATAAGTAATATCACCACAAAAAAATTAACAAGAATCATTGACTATGGTTGAAAATATGAAAAGATAATGTCTTATTAATTGCTTTAAAAGGGGCCTCTCCTCTTCTTTTCTCCTAATTTAGTTTTATAATAATCTGGAAGCCGAAGTAACTATTGATAATTACCCATGGTTCTGGGATGTAACAGCCGCTTAGAAATTTCAAGAACTTAGAAGCCATCCCAGAAACTAAATTTTAACTTTAACCCCTGTTCTCCAAACACTAATCAGATGGAGCTTCAGAAACTATCTAATGAGGAAATAGTTACTAAGTAAATACCATTATTTCTCCCTGGGCTCTGTTAGAATGGTGAATGCCAAGTATGAAAAGCATTTGAACATTGCAGACATAAGTTCTCTGGGATATATGACATTGTAGGTGATTTTCACATGCAAAATAATTGTGATACGCATTTATTTTGGGTTATTATTTCTTTATGACTTTTTCCCTTACCAAATGAAAACCATTTCCTTTCTCCAAAGAATTGGAAATGTGATGGCTTGGCTAATTGTGAAAACAAATAGCAAGGTACAATTTAAAGCCTGGTAATGTTACTGATGAGTTTTGTCACATGTATAGAAAACCCCTAAATCATCCAGGAGAAGGGATCTGATGATATACAGTAGTCTCTCCTTATTAGTGGTTTCATGTTCTATGGTTTCAGTTACCTGTAGTCAACCGTAGTCCAAAACCATTAAATGGAAAATTCCAGAAGTAAACAAGTCATAAGTTTTAAGTTATACATTGTTCTGAGTAGCATAATGAAAAATTTCAAGCCATCATGCTACATGCCGCCTGGGATGTGAGTTGTCCCTTTATACTCTCCCTGACTGTTAAGTCACTTAGTAGCTCTCTCGGTTATCAGATTGACTGTCTCCCTATCACAATGCTTGGGTTCAAATAAGTCTTATTTAACAGTGGCCCAAAATGCAAAAGTAGTGATGCTGGCAATTCGGGTATGCCAAAGAAAAGCTATAAAATGCCTCCTTTAAGTGAAAATGTGTAAGTTCTCATAAGGAATGAAAAAGAAATCTATGCTGAGGTTCCTAAGGTCTATGGTGAGAAGGAGTCTTCTACACATGAAATTGTGAAGAAGGAAAAAGAAATTCATGCTAATTTTGCTGTCACACTTCAAACTACAAAAATTGTGGTCACAGTGCGTAAGTGCTTAGTTAAGGTGGAAAAGGCATTACATGTGTGAATGGAAGGCATGAACAGAAAATGTGTTTCAACTGGTGGCAACATGTTGCACCAGAAAGCATTGAGACTTCATTCAGAAAAAGATCCCCTGAAACAAATGACACCAAGTCATTTACTGCAAGTCAGGAATGGTTACACAGATTTAGGAATAGATTTGGGCTGAAAAATAAATCAATTACTGGAGAGGCAGCATCTGCCAATGAAAAAAACTGCTGCCAGATTTCGGGCCGAGTTAAAGAAGGTGATTAAGGTTTGGTACGAACCCTAGTTCCAGGCACCCACTAGGGGCTTTGAAATATATCCACTGCTAACAAGGGAGTACTGTATAACCAAATATGACCAAAGCTCATTCTTCCAGGGAGAAAGAAGAAGCAACACATGGCTAAAGAGAAAATGCTATCCACCTTCTCTCTGTTTACAAAATAGATGTTTTTCAAGGAGAGGAAACAAGGAAAGAGATCTCATTCTTATGTTGTCATTCCATTTTTAAAATTTTTATTGAATTAGTATTTACATTCGAAAAATACATATATCAAAAGCCCGCTGTGTTTTTTACACATTGAACATACTTGTGCTAAATGCCACTGAATTGTTCAGAAAAATTGGGCTGCATTTTTGTTGGAAATGTCAGATTGAAATTTCTGAGGGCACATGGTTTTCCTATTTACATTCTGACCAGCAGAGTTATGAGAGCTCTGCTTGCTCCACATTCCACATCACTTGGTATTGTCAGGCTTTTTCATTCGGCTATTTCTGGTGGGCGGGCAGTATGCATTATATTGAGGCTTTAATTTGCATTTCCTAGATGACTAAGTGAACTTTTCATACGTGTTTCAGTCATTTGAATTTTTGTAATTCTGTTTTAAATAGAGGTCTTTCTTTTCTTTAGTAAAATTTCTATGTTGGTGATCATTTATCTTCCATTCCCAAGTCATAATCTAGTTCAGGAAACTTAAAGCATTTGGCCTCCATTTCCAGGAAGCATAACAAAAGGCACACTTTTGCTCCTCTTGTGGGATGCCTGCAGGTGGGCATTTGAGCTGAAGGACTTCTCAAGCCCTTCTTGTTTGGTTGGAGATGTGAGCGGAAAGAAGTACAAAAGCATGTTAGCTGTGCTTGTGGCAAGAGAGAGATGGTTCCAAAGAAGAGGGCTGGCTCCCTTGACCTGGTGAGGTGCAGTCCTGCTCCCTGGGTAGGTATGCTGAAATCTTAGCAAAGAGGTAATCATGGCAACAACTTTATTACTTGCTGCTGTAGCCGTTGCTCTGTTTCATTGGGTTTTTAGTGTCCATAGGCTGCTTGCATGCATCAATTAATTTATTAGTTTCTTCTTTAATTCATCCAATAAATATTACTGAGATTTTGCTATATCTTCAACATTGACTATAAAACACCAAATAAATAAAGCTCCTGCCTTCATGGAGACCAAAAATAAACAGTAAAAATATAATGTAATGCCAAGTGATTACAGGTGCCCTGGAGAAGAATGAAATGGGGAAAGGATGGAGAGTGGTGGCAGCAGATGGTGGTCTTTGAGAACACAATATTTGAGCGAGGAGCTGAAACAAGTGGGGGAGTGCCCATGTGGCCATTTTATGGAAGAGCATTCAGGCACAAAGAACAGCATGTCAGAGGCCCAAAGCAGAAGCATGCTTGCGTTGAACAGACAGTCTGGAGGCCAGAGTGGCTGGATCTGAGAGGGACTCAGAAGCCTGGTTAAGGTCTTATAATCCTTGATGAGGAATTTGAATTTTACTCCAAGTGGAAGGGGAAGGTGGTATAGGCTTTGGACTAGGAAAAACATGAGCTGACCGGGGGTTTTAAATGGTAACCTTGGCTATCTTATGGAAAAGAAAGCATCTGACTCCATGGGTCTAGCATACCTCCCTTACTCCAAGTTTACCCATTTTTCAGACCACCAGGGACTTCCAGAGATGGCTTTGCCCCATTCACTCTACTTGCCTCCTCGTCCGCCAGGTAGCCTTGCCTGTCAGTGCATCTGCTTCAAGTTTTTGATCTTGAGTCCTTGTTCCTCCATGCCCTGGCAGTGACAGTATCCAACGGCAGAGGGGGACCCACTAAAGAAGAGCTGACACCTTCTTTAGTGCCCTATGTGCCCTCCACACCCTGCTGTCTTGGATGGGAGAGGAACAAGATTGAATACGCCCTGAGTGTTATGGGGGCTTAAAATATGTGTAGTCTGCCTTCCTGCCACCCTTCCGGTGCATTTCTGAGGTACGTAGGTCATATGAGAACTGCACTGACAGCGATTTCTGTTAACCAGATTAAAATATTCATTGTCGAGCACTTCCAATGGACATATGAGAGGCGCGAGGCCTCTGGAGACGTTTGACTGGTGTTTGCCTCAGGCGTTTTTAGCTGTAACAAAATCATCTTTATTTTTTATCACTTAAGAATTCTTTGGTATGTTCTTATTCTGATGTCCTGTGTCTCTTATTTCACAGATGCACACAGCACACATACATACTCACATACAAACACTCACACATGAGCACCGATACCCTTTTAAATCATTGGCAGATACACAGATTGAAAATATTTGTCAGAACTCATAAGTCAAATTACTTAAGTTCACAGAGCAGCAAGGCATACATGGAGGCTCCCTTGCAGAAGCTGCCTAACACAAACAGACATGAAATTGCGTCATAGCAACAGCACTTTTCCAGGGTTTGGTCAGAGTCATATCTCTGTTGTCGAAGACCTTTGCTGCATTAAAGTACCCACAGGGTCTGTCTGCTTCTTTAACATGAGTGACTTATAGGAACCTGGAAAAGAAGAGGAAGGGAGAGGATTATAAGCTAGGTGTGAAGAAAAATGGCTAGAAGATGAATAAAAGTTACATATATCACTCCCTTCTGTAAATAACTTATGATAAAAATGAATAAAATCCAGATATTCTCCACTTAGAAGAGATGTGGCCAAGTGGAGTAGATTTTTACCCTAAACATCCATAATGATTAGAAAACTACCATTAGTTCTTCAGAGACCGGAAGACTTGTGTCTGGGACACACCATTTATCCTAAGTTCTGATGGCCAGAAACTCACCATTATGGGATATAAAGCTAGCGTACCCAAAAGGTGTTACTGTGACCTAATGCAGTCTAGAGATTATAGTCTCTTTGCGCTTTGTTTATAACTTTGTTAACAACTATTATGAAATGATAGCAAGTGAATTACATTGAAATTGAACATTTTTCACTTCATGTATACTTTTGTGAGATTTTTATTTCAAAATATTACAGTCTATGGTAAAAAATTTACATGGGTTGTGTTCAACTTCTGAAAATGGTAACTTGTGCTATGTGTGCTTTTCTACATGTTTATTATACCTTAATAAAAAATTTAGAAATTACAGCTTATAGCCCTCTTAAGCCTAACTTATCTTCTGATTTATAGAAGTTTCTAGTAGTTTTTTTTTTTAATTAAGCTTTCCAGAAAGGCAAAAAAGGAATATTAATAGCAAAAAGCAAACTTTTCACTGTCTCTCTGACAAACATGGCCTGGTCACTGGAGAACAGTTTGCCATCTCGGCTAGACCAGCAAGGTCCAGGGGTGTGCAGGTGAAGGTCTACTCAGTACAAGGACCACGGGGCCACGTGAAAAGAGAGAGCTAGCATATGGGGCAGGACCGATGCAGCCTCTTAAGAATCTCTGCTCTGTAATGTAGTGAATGGGAAGTGTTTCCCTTCATCTGTCAGTGTTTTTCTTCTCAGAGGATGGGAAATGGTGGGTTTTGGTTCTCTTTATAATCAATAGTTTCCCAGATATTGGTTGTGCCTGAGACTGTGGTCCTTGGTACAGGGCAGGGAGAGGCAGACCAAAGCCTTCTACGCTACCCTTCTCTTTAGATATTCTTCCTCCTGTCTCTAATGACAATGTTCTGTGATTCTATGTTAAATCATCCTGAATTTCTTAGAGGTTGCAAATTGGCAACAGAGCAAATCCCTGAGCTGCAAGAGAAATTCAGCTGGACACAGTGGGTAGCCAACACATCTCTGTTCCTCTTCGTGGGAGAGGGGGTCACTCTGCTGCCACCTAGACCCACCCTTATGAAAAAGGCAACAGACTCTATTCAACCTGCTATATACCATGCAGAGAGACCTCTGTGGTTAATGATGAAATGTTGACATGTGTTTCATATGTATGATAGTGTTTTGTAAATAATTTATTATAAATGTCTACCTATAAGGCAACTGGGATAGTTAAAACATTCTGAGAATTATTTTTCTGTCTGTAGCTGAAATCGAAGTCTGGTGGCCAGCGGTCACTGACTGTCACTGAGTGTATCCATTATACTCAGTCTACAGATTATTGTGTGCATGTCTAGCTTAAAGACAGAGACTTTTGGAGAGATGATCTAAGACAAACATATTTAAAGTTGAATGACAATAAATTTGACTTACTGATTTTTAAGACACTTTATATGTTTAAAATAATCAATAGCTGGTATCATTAAGTCTAATTTGTGGCTGTTTCCTTTAAAGATATGTGGTGTTGGTAAGTATAATGTAGTAACCGATAGTTAAGATACTAACATTTGATTTTGTAACAAAAGAAACACTTGAGTCTAGAAAGGATGTTTGTATATAAGCAGTAATAAATTTAATGTCAGATGGTCCATAGGTGAGTTTTATACCCATTTTACAGGCAAAGAATAAGATCTGGAATTAAAGGCCAAGAAAACAGATCTCCTCTTTCTCAACACAGTAGGTGACAGTGTGAAGGTCTGTGTCTTGCCATATCAAAGCTTTGCACGTTGGTGCTATTTATATCACTGAATTTGCAGAGCTTCACAAAGAGGCTTGCATTAATCACTAAGGGCAAAATAGAGGTGTTTCTATAAATTTATGGATGGCTATTAAGCTTGCTTTTCTTTATGTCTAACACTGTAAAAATTTTATTGATATAATTTATACAATATAGATAATTTATATTACTTTCACGTAGTTGTTGACCCCCATTCACTGTCAATCCACAACAGAACTAATAAAGGTAGACAAGCATCTGAGGGGGGTTGAAAATGCAGCTTGTCATTCTCTGAGACTCATGACACCTTAGGCCAAGTCTGGCCAGCAACAGGTCATGTTTATGTTTCTTGAATGGTCAAGAAGGGCTTGAGGCTATAAGGTGACACTATGAGGACTCAGAAATACAGACGTGTATATCGAGTGGCCTGCTGTTAGAATTTTTAGCCACCCAAGCAGACATTCAGGAAGGTGAATCTCGGTATATCTCCCCCATGTTCCTGGGCTCTTGACAGAATCTTTTCTTTCTAAGAAGATTCCCTCTAGTCTCAAGTTGCTTCTGCTTGGAGTGACATCCTTTCGCTGCCCATGATTTTGCTTATTCTGTTAGCCCTGCTGTAAACGTAAAAATCATGTGGAATGTCTATTTTATTTAGTATAACAGAAATGATTATCCCTTCCCTCCGTGTCCTAATTCCAGCTTGCTTCTATTCATTTACTCTTCTTATAATATCAGGAAGAAGCAGCTCCTTAGTAAATACCTCTCCCCTGACCTTGTAGGACAGTCCACTTCCCTGAAGAAGACATAGTATTGCTAAGGAGCATTGTCTGACCTTACTCAGGAGTGGGGTCTCCACAGACTGGAGCAGCCTTGAGGAAGGTGTCTCAGGCTCTTAGATCTTTTCCAGGAAGATCTTGACATGGCGGACTGACCCTTCAGTGAGCCTCTCTGCATAGATCTCACCAGTTTCACACCTGAGCTAGGTGGATGCCCAGAATCCTGAGATTGAAGATGCTCTGCAGGGGTCTTGCTGCTTCACCGAAGGCTGAGCTCTCTGGCCAATGCCTAAGTACCTGGGCCGTCTGGGCACTCCCGTGGAAGCACCGGATCAATCCACAGCCTCACTCTTCCCCATTTCTTCCATTCTCATCATTCCCCTAATCTTGCTGACTCTAAGTAGGGAATGTTTCTGCTCTAGCAAATGTCTCAGCAGAAGGGTATAGTAAAGAGAGGAGAATCCTAAAACATAACCCCCTTTAAAAAAAAATACCTTGACATGTTGCCCACAACCAATAAATGTTTAAATTTTAAACAATTTTAAAGCCATTTTCTATAAGCCCACCAGTGCTGGGAATGTGCATGCCCTTCATCTGAAGGCCAGTCCTGACACTCTGGTCTTCCTTTCAATTGTTTGACTCTTTCTTTGTTTCTTTGTTTCTTTGTTTTTCATAACAGTGTAGTCCTGTGTAAAACATCATGAAAATTTTTTTGCGTTTTTGTTAGACCGTGGAATAAGCTTTCTGGACTAGAAAAAAATAAGAGAGAAATCTAGATCTTGGAAGTATTAATTACTGAAAATAAATTCTGTAAAAAAATTAAATCATTTTTTTCCTTTTTTTGCACTGTGTGCCCCCTCCTGCTTCTGGCTTTAGTGTCCCTAATGTTCCAAGAGGAAGGGTATTCTCAATTGGGAATTGCTTTGAATACATTGGAAATATTTTCTAATATTTGAATAGTATGCCTTCATTAAATCACAGAACACTCTGCCTTGCTCATAACATAAGAGCTTTTCTTCTTTAAGCAAGAAACTTAGGGAGGCCAAGATTTAGTGGTTTTCTGTGCACTGTACCAGGAAATCTCAATGCAGTGCTAAGTTTCTTGACTTTGCCCATCACTGGCCCTAGCTGTTTTCAAGAAAAAGAGTACATGGGATAGGCAAAGAGAGGCAGAGATTAAAGCTACAGTCACAACCTATCGTGGTCCTTAGGAAGAAGAATGCTTATTGATTGGGCCTCCTTCATCCCCTGTTGGCACTTGTTTCCTCCCACCTGTGTGCAGGGCAACCCCAGAGGTCCCCACTTCCTAAAAAGGCTCTGGTGGTACCCTACAGTTTGGAAGACGGCATGCTGGTCCTACACATAGTAGTTGCCATGCTGCCATCCATGGATGTAGAGTGGAAGCCCATCAGCAGTGGCTACCAGGAGGCTATCTTCTCTGTGTTTAGAGGATAGCTGACTGCAAACATTACCTAGCAACAAAAAGAGTTGGAGTCAGTTGGGGAGAAGAAGTGGCATGGTTGTTATTAATCATGCTGAAATGATGCATTGTGGTTTCAAATGGAACGGAAGGGACAGATTAAATGTTGACATTTACTGTATTCCAGCTGTGGTAGCTTTGGGCTTGTCTGACACAAAAGCATACATCTACTGGAAGGAGAAATACAATCTCCATTTAACTTCTGCTTC